>NC_138983.1:12981483-13141483 GCF_964341445.2 Mesoplodon mirus
TGTAAGATTCTCTGTAATGTGTGAACTGTTACTAGCAGTCTTAGGAACATGACTTTTAGGAGGTCACAGGGCTGGGGAGGATCGTGGAGTGTATCTGCTTGGATGCCTTCAGCTGCTATAACGGAAAACTTTGATTGGCTCTAATAAAAAGTATTTTTAAAAATCTGCCGTCCCTGGAAATCCTGAGGTGGGATGCACAGCAGGGTTACTTGACATAGTAAAAGAGGTATCATCACCCGCCTCTCCTCTTTGCCATCCTTAGGAACTCTCTGCCTTCAGGCTGGCTCCCTGAGAGGTCCCAAATAGCTGCAAATATTGCAGATGTCCCATTTAGACACACACATTTCTAGAAGGACGAGACCACATCTACTGTGTCTCCCCACTACAAACAAATTCTCAATTTGTTCTCTTCCCCTTTCTCTTTCTTTCACATCTTGTCTCCCTTCTTTCCTCTCTTTCTCCTTTCCCTCTTTCTCTCTCTCTCCCTCTCTTTACTCTCTCTCCCTCTCCTTTTTCTTTCTTTCTTTCTTTCATCTCTTTCTTTCATCTTTCTTTCTTTCTCTTTCTTTCTTTCTTTCTCTCTTTCTTTCTCCCTTTCTCCCTTTCTCTTCTCCCTTTCTTTCTTTCTCTCTTTCTCTCTTTCTTTCTTTCCTTTCTCTCCCAGAGAGACTCATTTACACACATGCACAGAAGTGATAAAGGATGGTGCCAGTGTACATGGATTAAATAGAGCCCGCTCATGATGGGAATAGGTGCACCAGTTTGGGCGCTAAGAAATGCCAGGCCCCAGTTACAGTAACAATCACACACGGACAGACACACACACAACACACACACACTCACACACAACTGTTTAAAGAAAGAGAAAAGGCAGCTGAAAAAGAGAACTGTGAGCTGGCAGAGAGATGCCAGGGTCCCAGAGAGCCCATCTCCTCTGACAGCAGTGGAATGACTTTCCTAGCTGCCTGTCCCACAGCTGCAGTGCCTGCACCCACAGCCCACTGCAACCCTGCAGGTTAAGGCAGAGAAGGTGTCACTCCCAGCCTGACACCTGAGCCACTGGGCGGCTTGTTGTCAGTCTGCTGCTCATCCCACTCTCCTCTCACACCCCAACTCCACCATCTCCACTTTCCCTCCAGCCAGAACTTGCCCTCTAGTTATATTAGGGCTGGGACTGTGCTTTGATTTCTCAACCATCTCTTTTCTCTTCTCCATCACCTGCTGTTATGGACTGAATTGTGTCTCTCAAATTAATATATTGAAGCCTAACCTTCAATGTGACTGTATTTGGAGACAGGGCCTTTAAAGAGGTAATTAGGGTTAAATGAGGTCATAAGGATGGGGCCCTAATCCACTGTGATTGGTGTCCTCACAAGAGGAGAGAGATTCCAGGGATGTGTCCATGTTAGGACACAGTGAGAGGGTGGCTGTCTGCAAGCCAAGGAGAGAGGCTTCAGGAGAAACTAACCCTTGATTGTTAGTACTATGATCTTGGGCTTCTAGCCTCCAGAACTGTGAGAAATAAATTTCTGTAACCAAGGCCATGGTATTTTGTTATGGAAAAGTAAGCAAAGTAAGACACCTTCTGTTACCTGCTGCCATGTTCCTTGTATTGATGGCTTTAAGGCAGGTTATTTAGTTTAGAAGAAAGATGGCTTTGGGTCCTTCCTGTGTTTGAATCTTGGTCCTGCCACTTACTAGCTGGGTAACCTCTAGCAATTTGCGTTACCTCGTTAATCTTCATTTCATTATCTGTGGAAGGGGAAAGTAGTATTTTCTCAGAGGTTCAAATAAGTTATACACAAAGTGCTTAGTACTGGGTCTAGAGTATGCTACTATTAATAATACTAAAATGAAGTTATTAAAAATTCTGGTTTGTTACATTGATATAATAAGACAACTTACCTTGTACATGTTGTGTTTGGCATGAAGTTGGGGCTTAATAACTGTTAGGTTCCTTTCCTACAAATCCCTCATGTTGCACCCGTTTGCATGCATTTCCTTCCTGGTGCTGAACTTGCTGCCTGTGGATCCCACATTCCAACTGCTAGACTGGTCTTCCTGCCCTTGTCATCATATCCCTTTTATTTGCTTAATTTTTCCCCTTAATATTAATTACTAGCTTACCTACTATATTTATTTATTTTTTACATATTTACCATATTTGTTTTTTCCTCCCACCTAGAATTTTTTTTGAAGTATAGTTGATTTATAATGTTTCAGGTGTATAGCAAAGTGATTCAGTTATACATACATATACACACACATATATATACGTATATATTCTTTTTCAGATTCTTTTCCATTATACGTTGTTACAAGGTATTGAATATAGTTCCTGATTTTATATATTGAATATAGCCATCTTCAAATATATAAAAACTTACCTATAGAAATGACAGCCAGCTTTTTCTGAGTAGCTATAAAGAGGAGGGAGCTCCGACCAAATTACAAAACAAAAACGAAATAAAAATAATTCTAACAAGAGATTTTTTTTATTGAAGTATAGTTGGTTTACAATATTGTATTAGTTTCATGTGTACAGAGTAGTGATTCAGTATTTTTGCAGATTATACTCCATTATAGGTTATTACAAGATAATGGATATAATTTCCTGTGCTATACAGTAGGACCTTGTTGGTTATCTGTCTTATATATAGTAGTGTGTATCCCAAACTCCTAATTTATCCCTCCCCACACTTTCCCCCTTTGGTAGCCATAAGTTTGTTTTCTATGTCTGTGAGTCTATTTCTATTTTGTAAATAAGTTCATTTGTGTCATTTTTTTTAGATTCCACATATAGATGATATCATATATTTCTCTCTCTCTGACTGACTTTCACTTAGTATGATAATCTCTAGGTCCATCCATGTTGCTGCAAACCCCCTAGAATTTTAAGCTTTGTGAGGACCTGGCACATTATAGGCACTTACTCTTGACTGTTGAGCAAGTGAATGAAGGAATGAAGGAATGGTGTGGGCGAAAGCCAGATCCCAGGGGGAGGAGGGGGAAATAACTCTCATGGTGGCTAAATGTTCAGGATCTGGAGCCAGAGGAGCAGGATTCAAATCCTGGCCCTCCCACTTCCCAGCTGTGTGATTTTGACTCAGTTGCTTGGACATGAGGATTGAATGAGCAAACACAGGTAAGTGCAGAGAATCATGCCTGTTGGAGCCTGGGACACATCAGTTACTGCTCCTGAGAAATTACAGAGAAGTTTGTGAGGAAGCAGCGATGGAGAGTACCCATCTCCTCAGTATCCGAATGAGAAGGAGGGGAGAGCCGCTGGGTGAAAATTAGACAAATAGGCTCAAGAGCATGAAAGTGGGATTTCCTCCCTGTGGGAGTTAATTCTCTTCTGGATCATTGTGGTTCCCTTTGTATCACACTCAGCTGCAGAGCAGAGACTTGGGACCAGGCATTTCTACCTAGAAAAATCCACAGGAATAATGGAGTCCAGTTAGCTGTGGACTAATGTTGGTGTGGAGGTAGCTTTTCTTCTCATTCTACCTGTGGTATGAGGACAGGAAGGTTCTCAGCAGGTTAGCACTTACCGGAGACCATAGAGCTGCAAGTGTTAGGGCCAGATTGTAAACTCAACCCTCCTGAGTCTAATGCTAGTAAACAGTCTCTCAGTCATAATGGAGTGTGGAGGAAGTAGAAACTTTGGTGCCATTTTCCCCCTGAAATGAAAACCAGTCTTATATCTTCATGTAAGTGGTATTTGGACCCTCCTGTGAAAAGAAATTGGTTTTTTCCTTTTGCAAGCTTTGGGTTTCTATCGTGTAAGATTGTAAGAGTTATCACAGCCTGTGTGGAAGCTGAACTTAACGCCATGGGGTCGATCAATTCTAAAGCAATTGGAGAGCAGGAAGCTGAACGTCTTTTACTGGGAAAAGGTAATTGTCTTTTATTGACTTTTTTGAATCTCAAGAAGTTTTCCTGCAGTGGGTGACCATGGAGTTGCCTTAGTGCCAGTTGTTGAAACACAGGAAGGTCTCTCCAAAGGTAGGGTTGAGCTGTATAGAAGAAGCTCAGTTTAGAGTAATGTAGTGATGGCAGAATGGGGCTTAAGGCTATGCCTAGCCCATGACTGTTTTGTTTTAAAAACATTTTTTTGGCCAGTACTAAAAATATCAGACTATTTCACATAAAGATCTGGATTTCCCATTAAAAAAACAAAAACAAAAACAAACCTCTGGCAACGCTGGACCTTGTTCTATGACAATTGGCTAGACCCAAATAGTGATGCTCCCTTCAAACGAGTCATGTGTCTTTCAGTTTGTCACAGTTCCCTCCACCATATGTGTGGTCTTATACCTCTCACCTTTCACTTATTACCGTAGTGGACATTTTAGTTTGTAATCCACTAAATAATGGAAATAGCACTGTACTGGTAATAGAAGACTTTAACACCAGTTCTGATGCCAAGATGCTACAGTGGTATTGGGCAAGTCTCTTAAGCTCACCAGACCTTGGTTAATTCATACATGAAAGGGAATATTGTCTCACCATGTGAAAGTGTTTGGGAAAGCTGATTCATTCATTCATCTAAGCATTCAGTTAATGTTTATTGAGTATATACATTACATACTCAATAATGGAGAAGCAGTGTGACAAAAGCAGATGTGAATCTTATTATTCAGTGGAGGAAACAGGACAGGTAACTACGTAAGGGGGAGAAATACAGGGTGCCCTGAGGACATATTACAAGAACATTTTGTCCAGTCTAGGGTTCAAGAAAGGCCTTCAGGAAGAAGTGAGGTTTAAATTGAGACTTGAAGAATGAGCAGCAATGGGTAAGGGAAAGAGAAGAGTGTCCTGGTTAGAGAGAACAGCACGTACAAAGGCTGGAAGCAAGAGAAAGCAAGGTGTGTTTGAGAAACTTAAAAGGATGTGATATAGGCAGAAAAGGATGGAAAGTGAAAAAAAGATCTGGGGGGCTTCCCTGGTGGCGCAGTGGTTGAGAGTCCGCCTGCCGATGCAGGGGACACGGGTTCGTGCCCCAGTCCGGGAAGATCCCACATGTGGCGGAGCGGCTGGGCCCGTGAGCCATGGCCGCTGAGCCTGCGCGTCTGGAGCCTGTGCTCCGCAATGGGAGAGGCCACAACAGTGAGAGGCCCGCGTACCGCAAAAAAAAAAAAAAAAAGAAGAGCTGGAGTTAGAGAAATGAACGGAGGCCAGATTATGAGGGGATTTGATGCCAAGAAGTGCTCTGGCCAGTTTAGGACTTTTAGTTTTGAGACTTGTCTGCCTCTTTAGCTATTCAAGAAGGAGAAACAGCAAGTAGATGGGTGGACAGATCCCAAGTATCAGCATGAGAGACAGAAAGCAGTTCCCAAAGAGTAAACAAAGAAAACAATTATTAGCTAGTTAATGATGGATCACAGTTGAGTCTGATGCAACTAACTCATCACCGAAATGCATTTATAGCTAGCAAACAGAACACATGATGAAAAGATACTTGTAATAAATCATATTTTAATAGGAAACAAAAACTGCCTGGCTCAGCTCCGTTTGTCTTTTATCTTGACAACTTCACTATGTGTTGTCAATTAACTGAACTGCTGAAGGAAAACATCTGAAAAATTAATTGGCTTCCAAATGGGTTTCCCAGAAACCCATTCTTGTAAACTTGTAACGGTAACTGCAGAAATGTTGCCTGGGTGACATTTAAACATGAAGACAGTAACAGAAAGAAATCATCACCTAGGGCTCTTTTAAAACTTGATCTCTCTATGTTTCTGAAAATCTAGGCTTCACCAACAAATTAGTTGACATTTCCAGGTAATTGAGGACAAAAAGTTCTCTCAATCCAAATACATTGGTTCTTCATATCCTTTGGGGATGAAGAATTGGGACCAGTCTCATCATTGTAATTGCCATTGGGGATGGGAATAGAAAAATCTCTTCTTCTGGGTGGTTATCAGTGTAAAGAATTCCCACTGCTCCCTCTGCCCATTGTTATGGGGATAATGAGCATGTTCACGTCCTCCCTCATCTGTGTCAGAGTCCTGGGCCAGAGTTTGTTTTAAATTGAAGCAGAGTATGAGGCAGGTCTTCCCACATAGTCTAAAAATTCCTCTTTAAAAGGATTATCTATATTCTGGCACAGAAGCATGAATAAAAAGAGCAACCATCTCTATTTTTCTGACTATTTCCCTTCATCTGAGGTCTGGCCCACCCAGATTAATTATAAATGATCAAGAGCCACAGACAGGGCTTGGCTGGGTGAACTGTTTACATGGAGTGACTGGAGAGGTCCATAAAATCCTCAGACTAATATCTCTCTCAATAGCTCTCTCTGAGGTTAGATGTCCCATCATTAGAGATTCTTTCTTAAAAATGTTATTTATAGAGGAGTAGTACATTAGAACCAAATTAATCTGTTCAGCAAATATTTATTGAACCCCTACAATGTGCTATATTATATGATAGGTGTAAGGAATGAATAATAAGGCTTATGGTAAGAATCACTATTTATTGAGCTGTTAGTAAGGGATAGGTACTGTGCTTGGTGCTGTTTATACAGTGTTTTATTTAATTCCTTGAAACTCCTTGAGAGGTAAGTATTATTGCCTTTATTATGAAGATGAGAACATTGAGATTTCAAAAGATTAATTATCTTGCCCAAAGTCAAAATCACCCATATGGAGTGTGTTGGAGGTGGATTTGAACACAGCTGTCTGACCCCAAAGCCAAAGCCCTCAATCAACATGCTGTCCTTGGGGGAGTCTACAGGTTGGGGGGAGAGGAAGACATGTAAACTGGTATAATGATAGCAAGAGTCATTTGTGCCTACAAATAGTGACATAAAAAATGGCCAGGAGGGCCAAAGAGGGAGATAAACTAGATGTTTGAGTGAAGGTGATATTTGAGCAGGACTCAATGGGAACTCAGTAGAAGTCTGGAAAATACTCCAGGTGGAGGAAGCTAGAACATGTACAAAGGATGAGAGTGTGGCATACCCAGGGACAGCCAGGAGTTCAACGTGGTGGGAGAAGGTTGGAATGGAGATTGGAAAGACATATTGGAGTAAAATTGTGAAGGATTTCAAATGCTATCCCAGGGAATCTGGATTTCATTCTACCGAATGGTGTCATAGCTTTATCAAACCAAATGACCTTTTTAATAACAATTTATAATTAAGTACAACTCCTTACCTGTCCTAAAATAAAATGGCACAACATACCTACACATATCCTTTTAAAGCAAAAATCAATATAACATTATTATTATTATTATTATTATTATTATTATTATTTTGGCTGCACTGTGCAGAATGTGCCTGTTCCCTGACAGGCACAGGGATTGAACCTGTGCTCCCTGCAGTGGAAGCACAGAGTCTTAACCACTGGACTGCCCGGGAAGTCCTGGTATGCACATTTTTCAAGACATACTATTGTACACATAATAGACTATAAAATAGTATAAGCAAACATAACTTTTATGTGTACTGGGAAACCAAAAAATTTGTGTGACTTGCTTTATTATGATATTTGCTTTATTGTGGTAGTCTGGAACCAAATATGAAATATCTCCAAGATATTTCTGTAATATAATTGAACCCCCAGACAAAGCTTAAGAATAATTAAAGGAATACAAAAATATCTAGTACTTAAAATCTAAAATTTGCAAAGTCTGGCATCCAATCAAAATTACCAGGCATGCAAAATTTTAAAAAAGGAGGAAAATATGATCCATAACAAGGAGAAGAACACAATAATACAAGTAGACCTGGAAATAAATAGATGAGAAAATTATTAGATGAGGACCATATAACAGTATTAGAAGTATATATCATACATTCAAGAAAATAAAGGAAGTAGGGGCTTCCCTGGTGGTGCAGTGGTTGAGAGTCTGCCTACCAATGCAGGGGACACGGGTTCGTGCCCCAGTCCAGGAAGATTCCCACATGCCACAGAGCAGCTGGGCCTGTGAGCCATGGCCGCTGAGCCTGCGCATCCGGAGCCTGTGCTCTGCAGTGGGAGAGGCCACAACAGTGAGAGGCCCACGTACCGCAAAAAAAAAAAAAAAGAAAATAAAGGAAGCAACAACATGTTAATGTCTTTTTTATAAAACCCAAAACTAACTTTTAGAGGTGAAAATATGCTGTCTGAGATGAAAAATACATTGGATGTTTCTAAGAACAGATTAGCACTGAAGAAGAAAATTTTAAAGTTGAAGATATAGCAATAGAAAATATCCAAAATGAAACATATGGAGAAAAGTGATTGAAAACAAATAAACAGACTATCATTGAGCTTTGGGACAATTTTAATCAGCTTAGTATACATACAGTGTTGCAGTTACCCCCCCCCCAAAAAAAGGAGAGAAAGAGGGAGCCAAAAAATGATTGGGAGAAACAATGGCTGAAAAATTTCCAAGTTTGATGAAAACTATAAACCTTCAGATGCAATAAGCTCAGCAAACTCTAAACAAAAGAAACATTAAGAAAACAACATCAAGGCATATCACAGTCAAATTACTCAATGACAAAGAGAAATTCTTGAAAGAAGCTAGAGATTAAAAAAAGGACACATTATATACAGAGAAACAAAGATAAGAATGACAGGTTTACTGAAAACAACGCAAACCAGAAGACAAACAACATCTTAAAATACTGAAAGAAAAAAAATGTTCACTTAGAGTTCTAAACCCAGTGAGAACATATTTCAAAAACTGAGACAAAATAAAAACATTAAAAAAATACAAAACTGAAAGAATTCATCACCAGCAGACCTATACTACAAGAAATATTAAAGGAATTCTTTCAGACAGAATAAAAATGATACAAGTTGGGAATACAGATTTATGCAAAATATTTAGTAAAGAACACCAGAAATGGTATATCTCAATATTAGATTGAACTTTGATCTTACTCCTCAAAACTGCTCTATTCACAGTCTTTCCTAGCTTAGCTGTTGTCACTCCATCCCTCCAATTTTCAAGCTAAAAACCTGAGTTATCTTTGACTCCATTCTCTTTCCAACATTCCATATCCAACTTATTAGGAAGTTCTCATGGCTCCACCCTCAACATATATCCAGAGCAGAGTCCAACTACCTTTCACCAAATCTACTGCTACCACTGTGGTCCTAACCACCAACGTTGCTGACCTGGATTACTGTAAGTCTCCAGAAAGGTATTCCTAAATCCACCCTTGCTCCCCTACATTCTAGTCTTGATAGAATCATTCTTTTAAAGCATAAGTTATTTCATGTCACTCTTATGCTCAAAACCTTATAACGGCTTTCTGTTTCACTTAGGGTCAAAGCTGAAGTTATTATACAATGGCTTACAGGGCCATACATGATCTACACCATCTGCCCCCACTCCTCTGACCCTGTTTCCTGCTGTTTTTCTTCTCACTCATTATGTTCCAGCTATAGTGGCCTCCTTGTAGTTTCTTGAACACACCAAGTACACTTTGGCCTTAGAAAGCCCAAAGGAAGTCCTCCTGCTAGACCTCCTTCCCCCAGACACTGAGTTGGCTCATGCTCTTACCTTTTTAAAGCCTCTGTAAATGTCATCTTCTCCATGATTCTTGCCCTGATCACTCTATTTTATACTGTCTCCTTCCTATTCCACCTGTTCTCCTTCATTTTAAAGGGTACTTCTTATCTTCTAATGCAGCATATAATTTAATTATTTATTATGTTGATTTAATTATTTCTTATGTCTCCCTCATTAGAAGTTAGGGCAAGCATCTTTGCTGTTCTGTTCACTGATGTATCCCAAGCACCTAGATCCATGCCCCTCACACATAGGGTGCTCAATAAGTGTCTACTGACTGTTGAATAAAAGGCCTGCTCTGGGTCTTACAGTTGATGAATGACTGACCTGGATTCTGAGCCTAGTTCTTTCATTATCAAAGCCCATAAATTGTCTCCTTTACTAATGTTGTAATGCTAGCAACATAATACATACTCAGTCTTTTAAAAAATGGAACTCTGTGTTATTCTCCGTTTGCTTTAATACTGCATTTTAACACATTCAATTAGGAAATTTAAAGAGATATTAATTTGAAAAAGTATTTTGTAAACCACAAAGGTGCCTATGATTGCTAGTCATTATTAATCTCACTTAAGTTAATCATGTACTTACATAAATTTGTTTTTAAGGAAAACTATACTATCCCACCAATTGGGAAGTAGATTAATTTGACATAAATTGAAGGTACATTAAATATACATTAAAATAATACATAGCTGTTAAATTAAAAAATAGCTTATGACCTGCCTAAAACATCTCCTCTCCTCTTCCTGGTATCCTTGCCATGATTTGGGAAATACTCAGATGCTAGAACACACCATAAATAAACCATGATGGAACATGTACTGTTCTGCATGTGAAATGGTAGTGATTATATAATTATTACTACTGTACTTTTTGTGGTTCATAAAGAAGCCATGTGTCCAACCCTCATTCCATTCAGCTGGTATAGGTGATTATTTCAAAGATGCATACTAAATTTTGTCTCCAAGAAACACACATTCATATAAATGGAGGAAAATATTAAGATCAAGGGTTAAGCGTATCCTTTGTACATGATGATCGTCCTTGAGAATACATATTTCTAAGGTGAAGTAAGTGATCATATATGATGAAGTCAATCGCCAATCAAGCCCTTATGAACTACAGTGGGTCCCCAGAGAGTATCTAGCTATATCCATTAAAGGGGGATGTTAAACAGCTGTAACAAAGAGACCCCAAATGCAATGACTCATTTTTCCTTTGGGGTAAGTAGTTGGGCTCTGTCCAGGCCAGAAGTTGTCCAGACTAGCTGAACAGCTCTGGCATCCTCTTGGGTATCCCACTGCCTGCATGTTAGAGGCTGGGTGGGTGTTTTTCTCAGTCTCCAGTTGGAAGGAAAGGAGAAAAGAGAATATGTAGAAGGCACAGCTGTTGTCTTAAGGGCTCCATCACTTCTATTCACATTCCATTGGCAGGAACTTAGTCACATGGATGCCCAACTGCTGGGAAGTCATGTGCTCAGCTAGCTTTCCTACCATAGAAGAAGAGGAGAACATATTCTGATGAACAGCCCACAATCCCAGCCACACTGGTCCCCACACCTCCTTTTAAAGAGGAAGAAGCAAAAGCCCACAGAGGGAAAATGATTCACTTCTATCACTAAGCCAGGTGGGAAATTTCAGTTTTTCAATTACTCATTCAGCCAGCCCAGCGCATATTTATTGAGTATCTAAGTGCCAGGCATGGTTCTAGGCCCTGGAGATAATAAAATAGACAAGGTCTTTGCACTTAAAGGTTTTACATTATAGTTGGAGGAGGAAGACCATAAACAAGTAAGAAGAGGAAAGAGAACTTAAGATTAGAAAGAAGGCTGATGAGAGAGTGGGAGGGAAGGACAAGGTGTGGTTGGCACCAATCATGTAGGTTATAAAGTAATGTCTAGGTCATTATTATATGCCTCTTTCCCTGCTCCAGGTCTTCTGTTATAGTGATCAATAGGCGATTGATGGGAAGGATCACCAATCCTTAAATGCTAGTTCACCAATGTAAGTTCAAAGTGCAGGCAAAGTCCCACTAACCCTTTGCCCTATCAGTTTTCTACCCTTAGATACCAACCAAGATATTTGAATTGACTATGACTGTTAATGGAAACTGGCAGCTTTCTTTCAGGATCAGAATTTTGAATTCCTCCCAAATGAACAGTGCTAGCAAACAACTAGTGACTGTTAGGTGCCTGATGTGACAAGATTTTGATGTCTTAATTTAGTTCCCAGTGGGAGGATACATGTCACACAAGCTGTCTAGTACCACAAAGGGAAAAGTGAGCTGTATATAGAGGCTGTAGGTGAGAGTCTGGGGAAGGGGAACAGTCCTGGCAGAAGAGAAGGGCCCTGCATAATATTTTGGACATCAAAGGAAAGGAGTTAAAGCAAAAGGAAATGCTTATAAAGTTAAAGAGAATTGGTCCCTTATCTCAGAGTATAAGTTCAAGCTCTCTGACTGGTCTGGAGAAGTAATATTTATAAAGGATTGCCTGAAAGGTATGTCATCCACTCAACTTAAAAAAATATAGTTTAGACATTAATTTTTAGGTTTACCTAGACTATAAAAGGTTCAAACAATAATTTTCTGGCCTGTGAAAACTGTTTTTACTGCATTGTGCCCTTGGGTTTTCTCCCAGGAACACTGTCTAAAAAACAGCTTCAAGCCTTACATTATTATTTGCTGCAGGGGTTTTGTTAAGGACAATACCCATGACATTAATCAATGCCTCCAAAAGAACAATTCCCTTCAGGGCTTAGTGCCAGGGGAAGTTTTGCTTGTCTTGAAGATCTGATATGTTTTTTTCTTGTGAATGATGTGACTGATTTCCTTTTTTTTTTTTTTGGCCACCAGGAAGCTCAATGCCAAATTCATGGTTCATTTTGTAACTGAATAGAAACTTAAGTGACCTAATAATATAGTTATTCTATATAATATAGTTCTAATAATATAGTTTCTAACTCTTTGCTCTTAGAGTTGATCTTTTCTAATGTATATTTTCTTTGGTCTAGATTATTATTTACTCCCCCCCCATACACACTTCTTTTTTTTTTTTTTTTTTTTTGCGGTACGTGGGCCTCTCACTGCTGTGGCCTCTCCCATTGCGGAGCACAGGCTCTGGATGCACAGGCTCAGTGGCCATGGCTCACAGGCCCAGCCGCTCCACGGCATGTGGGATCTTCCCGGACCGGGGCACGAACCCATGTCCCCTGCAACGGCAGGTGGACTCTCAACCACTGAGCCACCAGGGAAGCCCCACACTTCTTATATGGTATGAGAAAGGGAGTATGAATAAATGAAGAAGGACCTTAATGCACACGAAACTCTCAGTTGATGATATCTTTCTGAGAGTGGCCAAGATGGTGGAGTAGAAGGATCCTAAGATCACCTCTTCTCACGAGCACACGAAAATCACAACAATCTGCAGAATAACCATCATTGAAAAAGACTGAAACCTATCAGAAAAGATCCTCTATAACTAAAGACATAAAGACAGAACTAAAATGAGACTGGGAGGAGGAATGGACTCGTGATATAATCAAATCTCATACCCCACCCCCGCAGGTGCGTGACCCAAAAACTGGAGAACAATTATATTACAGAGTTTCTCCCACAAGAGTGAGAGTTCTCAGACCCACATCAGGCCCCCCAGGCTGGGGGTCCAGCACTGAGAAGAAGAACCCCCAGAGTGTCAAAGGCCAGTGGGGTTTGACTGCAGGAGCTACACAAGATTGGGGGGAAAAGAGATTTCATTCTTAAAGGTCGCACACAAAGTCTCATGGACACAGGCCAAAAGAAGTAATTTGATAGGAGCCTGGGCCATACCTACCTGCTGGTCTTGGAGGGTCTCCTGGGGAGGCAGAGGGCAGCTGTGGCTCACCCTGGGGACATAGACATTGGTAGCAGACATATTGGGGAGCATTCATCTGTGTGAGCTTTTCTGGAGGCTGACATATTGGCACCAAGATCTGGCTCCACCCAATAGCCTGTAGGCTCCAATGCTGGGATTCCTCAGGCCAAAAAACAAACTGGGTGGGGACACAGCCCCACCCATGAGCAGACAGGCTGCCTAAAGACTTCCTGTGCCTAGAGCTACCTCTAGACATGCCCCTGCTCACCAGAGGACTAGGGCCCAGCTCCACCCACCAGTGGGCAGGCACCAGCCCCTTCCACCAGGAAGCCTGTATAAGGCTCCAGACCAGCCTCACCCACCAGGGGAAAGACAGAAGAAGCAAGAAAATTACAGTCCCACAGATTTCAGGCTGAGTTTGTGAACACAGGCCAGATACTTACCCTGGGACCCTTGGGTGACAGGAGGGAAGTGTACTGCTGGGATGCATAGGATGTCTTCTACAGAGAGCCACTTCTCCAAGGTCAAGAAACGTAATCAACCTACAACATACATAAAAATACAAATAGCGATTTAGACAAAATGAGGTGACAGAAGAATATGTTTCAAATGAAGGAACAAGATAAAACCCCAGAAGAAGAACTAAGTGATGTGGAGATAGGCAACCTACCTGAGAAAGAGTTCACAGTAATGATTGTAAAGATGATCAAAGAACTCAGGAAGAGAATGGATGAACAGAGCAAGAAATTAGAAGCTTTAAACAAAGAATTAGAAAATATAAAGAACAACAAAACAGAATTAAAGAATACAACAACTGAAACGAAAAATACACTAGAAGGAATCAATAGTAGACTAAATGAGGCAGAGGAACAGATCAGTGAGCTGGAAGGCAGAGTAGTGGAAATCACTGCTGCTGAACAGGAAAAAAGAAAAAAAAATGAAGAGAAATGAGGATAGCTTAAGAGACATCTGGGACAACATCAAGTGAGCTAATATTTGCATTATAGGTCCCAGAAAGAGAAGAGAGAGAGAAAGGGCCTGAGAAAATATTTGAAGAGGTAATAGTTGAAAACTTCCCTAACCTGGGGAAGGAAACAGTCACCCAAGTCCAGGAAGCTTAGTGTCCCATACAGGATTAACCCACAGAGGAATGCACCATGACACATTGTAGTCAAAATGACAAAAATTAAAGATAGAGAAATTAAAAGTGACAAGGGAAAAGCAACAAATAACATAACAAAGGAACTCCCATAAGGCTATCAGCTGATTTTTTAGCAGAAAGTCTGCAGTCCAGAAGAGAGTGGCATGATATACCTAAAGTGATGAAAGAGAAAAACCTACAACCAAGAATACTCTACCCAGCAAGGATCTTGTTCAGATTTGATGGAGAAATCAAAAGCTTTACAGATAAGCAAAGCTAAAAGAATTCAACACCACCAAACCAGCTTTACAACAAATGCTAAAGGAACTTCTCTAGGTGGAAAAGAAAATGCCACAACTAGAAACAAGAAAATTACAAAATGGAAAAGCTCACTGGTAAAGGCAAACATACAATAAAGGTAGGAAATCATCTATGGACAAAGCTAGTAGGGCGGTTACAAGACAAAAGTAGTAAAATCATTTGTATCTACAATAAGTAGTTAAGGGATACACAAAGCAATTAGGATGTAAAATATAATATCAAAAACAGTAATCATGAGGAGAAGAGAGTACAAATGCAGGGTATCTAAAATATAATACTTTTGAAATTAAGAGATCAGCAATTTAAATAAGCACATCTTTCCATATTCGCTTCCAATTTGAGCTTTGCACACACACTTTTTTTTTTTTTTTTTTTTTTTGCGGTATGCGGGCCTCTCACTGTTGTGGCCTCTCCCGTTGTGGAGCACAGGCTCCGGACGCACAGGCCCAGTGGCCATGGCTCATGGGCCCAGCCGCTCCACGGCATGTGGGATCTTCCCGGACCGGGGCATGAACCCATGTCCCCTGCATCGACAGGCGGACTCTCAACCACTGCGCCACCAGGGAAGCCCCACACACTTATTTTCACATACTTAAATTCAAAGTCTCATAGATGAAAGATTAGAATAGAGAAAAAGATTAGAAGGGATCTTCTAAAGGGCACATTGACTCATTTTTCTTTCTACTACATTTCTACTACTTTCCACCAGGTGTTTCTCCAGGTTATGCTTAAGCACCTCCATTGATGGTGAACTTACTATCTACCAATGTGATTCATTTCTGGAACATTCTGATCGTGGCGCCTTCTCACTTCACCTTCTGCCCTTTGATCCTACCCTGATGGTCCACACAATAAATGCTCATTCTCATCCATAGCTAGTAGCATTTGAAGTAGGCTATTATATATCCCGGAGACATTTTTTGGGACCAGATCCTTCAAAAATTCTGCAGATGATAAGGTTGAGAGCCCTCATTGGTTGTCCTGGTCACTCTCTTCCAAGCACAAACACTATTCTGCTTGTTTCCTTCTTAAAGTAAGTTGTACAGAACTAAATTGAAACTCTCAGTGTGTCCTTGCCCACCCATTCTAAATACCATAATGCTATACATTCACCCTGAGATCATATTAGCTTTTTGTGGAGTCAAATTATAGTACTGACTCACAGCAGACTTCCTGCTGGCCAAGTTCTCTAAATTCTTTCTCTACATGCCAGAGTAAGTTATGTCTTCTCCAATCTGTTTTTGGGCAATTAGTCTTTTAAAATATAAGTGGAAGTTCCTATATTCCTCTCACTAATTTTCATCTTGGTATGTTTAAACCATACCTTAGAGCTTAGCAAAATTATTCTATGTTTTTGTTCCACTATCCAACATATCTGCTCCCTTTCTTGGCTTTTTCCCACTCACATGTTTGATGGCCTGAGCTAGCATATCACTACTGATGCAGAGACAAAAGTTTTATGGTGGCAAAGCCAGGAGCCCTGGTGCTTGTTAGCAAAGGGCTTCTTCTAGGTATACACTGTTCTACTTTTAAGATTGCAGTCTGCACCATTATTCATTGTCATTAATCTTGATATTAGCATCCAGAATAAAATGTAGTACATCTATTGAAAACAAATTATGTGTCAGGCATTAAATTAAGAGTTTTACATGCATTTAAATTTATTCTTCACTGAATCTCTGAGACAGAAATGTTATATAGAACAAAACCAAGACATGGTTTGCTAAATTTGTGTGGAAACTGGGAAAGATTTAAGTTCTAATATTGGTGATAATGAACTTAATATTTCATATTCAATGCAAATTGAGACTAAAATAAAATTTATTGGGAATGTCAAAAATAGTGAACTCTCTGGGCTTGAGCCTTCAGACTTCAGGTTCAGTTGGAGAGGAAAGAATAAAATTAAAGATTATATAAATTGCCAGAAGCAAGTCTGAAAAGATGGTTTCAAGAAGGCAAAATGTATTAGAGATTTTACATATTTTTTCATCTCTGAGAGCAGAATCCTCTTTATGACATGTAAGTTAATTTCCCAACTCAGGCTTTTAAAATTTTTTGAAGACAGAAATACATTATCTCCATAAATAAGGGATTGCCTTTAACCAGTCTAATGCTACTCAGCTAGTTTCTGGTGGAGCCAGAATTGGACATCAGCTCTTTTCTCTAATAATGAAGCCCTCATTTCTCCATCTTGCCTAGGAAGCTAATGTGATATGCCTTTTTAAATGCCTTATTGGGGCTTCCCTGGTGGCGCAGTGGTTGAGAGTCTGCTTGCCGATGCAGGGGACACAGGTTCGTGCCCCAGTCCGGGAAGATCCCGCCATGCCGTGGAGCGGCTGGACCCGTGAGCCATGGCTGCTGGGCCTGCGTGTCCGGAGCCTGTGCTCTGCAACGGGAGAGGCTACAACAGTAAGAGGCCTGTGTACCGCAAAAAAAAAAAAAAAGCATAACATTTAAAATGCCTTATTGAAGTCCCAAGGCACTACTTTGTGTTTTACTTTTTTCTTAGTTAACATGAGGTCATACAGACATTTCCAGAATCATCTCAGTCTGCGAGTTCACCATTGCCTCTCTTTATGAAGTATTCCATCCAGTTAATCGACCACTGTTTGTTTAGCCAGTGCCCTATTGTTGGCCATTTGGGTTCTTTCCAATTGCTAATTATTATGAATGGTCTTTGAAAACTGGTAAGTGCTAGACAGTTGCAAGGCTTTATCATCATTCTTTTGTTATTGCACTCCCATGATGCAGGCGTTTTCTGTCTTCCTGACCTTTTTGTTTCTAATGGCATTCTTATAAAAGCAGCAAAGATCTGAAAACATATGCCTCATTAAATCTTGCAGGGCTGCACTATTAATTTATTTTTCTCTTCAAGGGTGAAAGAGTGGTCCACAAATTCTAGGTCTGCATCTATAATCCTTCACAGAGTAGCTAATCAAATGCCACATTTTTCCTTCCTATCTTTGCTTTGGCTCACTTTCAAGTTAATTCATATCAGTTCTCCTAACCCATCTATAATTTTTTTGAAAGTAAGAAGCCAAGAAAAATATAGATTAAGTCAGTTAATGTTCTAAATTAAATGTCCAGAAACTAAGATATGAAAATATACATATTAAACATAAGGTTTACTTTCCAAGATGCCTCGTTATATAGAATACATATTTATTTTACAAATGTTGGAAAATACAAAAAAAGTAGACGAAAGGGGGGAAAAAAGTTCAGAACTCCATTTTTTCAGTCCCTACGATTATCATCTTGTTGTATTCCCTTTTAGCTTTCTCTTTCTCTGCAGAATTTTTTTACATAGATATTTTGAAAACTTTTAAAAGTTTAATTCATTTGAAAATATTTTTAGGTTGTGTGAAAGGTGGAAAGAGCACTGGCTAGTGTCTGGATCCCTCAAGTGGAATCGTTTCTTAGGGGCAACCTATCTTAATCTCATTTTACCCAATGACTTTGGGTAAGTCCCATAAACATGTAATTCTTAATGTAAGGTAGTTGCTTGCATCAGAATCTCTTAGGAAGATTCTTAAAAATTTATATTCTTGTATACCACACCAGACTTAATGAATCAGAAACAGAAGTGAGAACTACTGCCCTAATTTCTTTGGGAGTGTTCTTTCTAAATCAGTATGAATGGCAGTAGGGTTTGGGCTGGGTTATCCAGGCTAGGAGTTCTTACCAGAGGGCTCTGTGGCTGGGGAGGGGAACTTCGGGTACCCAAGAATCCTGGGAACTTGTTTGAACGGGTCAGGTGCAGTGGGCATGGTGCAGAACTCTGCCTGGGCTCTGTGATGGCCCATGGCCCTGGAGCCTACTGTTTAAACTGAGTAAGTAAAACATACAGGGGCACAAAGGATAGTCCGTCATTAAGGAAGTTTTTGTCTTTTCACATGTGTGCATTTTTGTGATGAGAATGTCTATAGCTTTAAACTTTTACAGATTTATCCAAGAGATTCTTCCCCAGTAAGATGTCTGAGCCTTCACTGATCTATGATCTGTTCCAGAAATCACTCTGTAATGGTCATTCATGGCTGGGAGAAGTCTCACACTTGTCCCCCATGATCGTCCACTTCCTCCCACCTTGGCCAGCAAAGGTGTGAGACTATCTTCCCACTTTTTCATTAGTTGTGTGGCCTCAGGCAAATCGCACAGCTCCCTTAGCTTAATTTCCCTCTTGAAAAGCTTAACAGGAGCACAAATATTTTATTTAACACCTACTATTTGTCAGGTGCTACCCTAAGCCATTTTAACTGATTATCTTACTTCAGTCCACTTGGCAACCCTATGAAAGAGGCACTATTATTATCCCCCTTTGACGAATGAGCAAACAGGCACATAGAGGTCAAGTACCTTGTCCATGATCACACAGCTAGTAGATAATACAGCTGTGACTCAGAACCACATTGGCTGCCTCTAGAGCCTACGCTAATACCACTAAGAGTACTATTAGTAACAATATTAATTCTAATAATAATACTTTCGTTAATTAATAATACTAATTAATGCTCACAGCACTATACTGTTATTAGTAATAGTACTACCTGAAGCACAGGATAATGGAATTGAAAGCCTGCATTAGCTGGGTGACCTAACTAAGGGAATTACTTAACTTCCCGGAGCCTCTATTGTTTCATTTGTCAACTGGGGATAATAAATAGCATCTGCTTCCTAGGGCTGCTGAGAGGACTAAATGGACTAATGCTTGCAGAGCACTAGCCTGCCACTTAGCATTTACCTGATAGATCTTTTTTGTGTGTCAACTATATATAGCATAAAATTTACCATTATAACCATTTCGAAATGTACAGTTCAGGGACATTAAGTACATTCACATTGTTGTGCATTTACTGAACAGACTTTAAGTTCGTTTTTGTTTTCTCGACTCTGTAGACTGCTTAACACAAAATCTGGCACCCTGCAAGGCTGAGTAACTCTCAGCTCTTTCCCTCCCCTCACTCATGGCTTTCCACTACCTCAGCCTTCAAAAACTATGATGCCGAGAGATTCCAGTTAGTATTCTTTTGTGCAGTGGGAGAGGCAGGAACACCATAAGTGACCTTGGGCACATGACTTAACCTCTCTCTGACTCAGTTTCTTTGTCTGCAAAATGGGGACTGGAGCAGCATCTACTAAATAGGGTTGTCATAGAGGATATAGCGGTCATGAAGCTCCCAGAATAGCTCTAGCCCTGTTAAATGCTCAGTAAACGCTAGAGACAACTTTTGCTATTTTCTTGTTGCTGTTGCTCCTGGGAAGAGAACGCTTGCTTGGGGGCAGGGGAACTGGAGGCTGGCTGCGGCTCCAGATGTCTGCTTGTCCTTGTTCCCTCCTTGTCACCCTGGCAGTGGGTGCTCAGGAGAAACAGGACAATGGCATGGAGGAGGAGTGAGGCCTTCGGTAGCCCATGGAACTTTTTGTTCCATAAAAAGCATCGACTAGGCTGCCATAGTGGCCTCGGTATTTTGTATCTCTTCAGCTTCTATTTCGAGTACAGAGTTGGCGTGGGAATGTTTTCCTTATTTCAATGTTTTCCTTATTTCCTTAAGTAGTTGTTCGGTAACAGCTGTTTTTAAAGATAATCTTTGAGGCACTGAGATTCTGCTGAAAAAACAAATTCCTTGAATTCAAAAAAGTCTTCCCTATTTTTTCCACCCGATCTTATTTTCTTTTTTTTTCTTTTTTTGCGGTACGTGGGCCTCTCACTGTCGTGGCCTCTCTCTTTGCGGGGAGCACAGGCTCCGGACGCGCAGGCCCAGCGGCCATGGTTCACGGGCCCAGCCGCTCCGCGGCATATGCGATCTTCCCGGACCGGGGCACGAACCCGTGTCCCCTGAATCGGCAGGCGGACTCTCAACCACTGCGCCACCAGGGAAGCCCCTCCCGATCTTATTTTTCTCCATGCCTTTACTCATGCTTCTCCTAGAGTTCTCGTGTCTGCCCTACACCTGCTCTTCTGCTCCCATCAAAATCGTCCTTTTGGCTTGCTGCCACTTCTCTCCCGAAGCTTTCTCTGGTTCCCTCAACCAAAGTAAATCTCATTCTGTGGGTTTGGTGTTGCACTCCGACTTGAGTGTTGGTTCGTTTTAAAGATGTTTCTTCTCACCTTGATCACAGGTTTTGGATGACTCTAAAGCCTTGCTTGATTCATGGTCACTTCCTCACTGTCAATAAGTAGAAAGCTACAGTGAATCTTTGTCTTTGCCAGTTCAACATCCAAACACCCTGCTAGTTTGGTGGTGGGGATTCTAAATAGGAAGGTGGAGGGTCCCACCTCTTGCCGTAGAACCCAGATGAGGGATGAAGAAATCCATGTTCCTTGTCCCTTGACTGACAGAACACAGGCAAGACCTTGGTTAGTGTTAACATTACTCATTCCTGCCCAAGGCTGATTCTCCAGCCTCCCTTTCAGCTTTGAAAACTACCAGAGACTCTCCAGAAAATTCTTTTTCTGTTTAAGTTGATTAATCCTGGTTGCTGTTATCTGCAACCAATAATTCTTACTAGGATAACATCAGGAATGTAATGAGAACTTCAGAGACGTTTATAAACTTCAGTTTGCTGAAATGCCATATGATGATGATCTGTTGTTCGTGTCTCCGGAGCATTCTGGTACTCCTTCTGGTACTGGCAGTCTGATTTTCCTTTTCCAAACCATCCATCTCCATTCTCAGTCCATGTGGTTCAAATGGAGTTGATGGCAGTCATGGCTTCAGAGTGGGCATGTCGGGCCAAAGCACTGCATCCCTCTGGCTACTGTGATTGGTTCATGGATGAACATGTGACCTCATTCTGGCCAATGAGATTCAGTCCCAGGACTTTTGCTAGAACTATTGAGAAAGAGATGTGTTTTTTTGCTGCAGCTGCTAAGCTAGTAGCATCTAAGGCTGGAGTTCCCAGGGGCCACCATGAGAGCTTGTGAGGGTGAGTCAATATGGAGGAAAGCAAAGCTGAGAGGTGAAGAGAAAGAAATACCTGAAGACATTCCTTGAGGACCTGGATTGAATTGTGCCTGAGTTGTAATAATAACATGTATTAAATTCTATATACCAGGCACTGGTGTAAGCATTTCACATGTTGTATTAGTTTCCTAGGACTGCCCTAACAAAGTACTATAATCTGGGAAGTTTAAAACAACAGAAATGTATAGTCTCATAGTTCTGGAGGCTAGAAGTTCAGGTTTAAGGTGTTGACAGGGCCGTGCTCCCTGTTATGGCCTGAATTGTGTCCCCCCCACTGCCCCCCAACACCTCTCAAATTGATATATTGAAGCCCTAACCTCCAATGTGACTATGTTTGGACCTATAAAGAAGTAATTAAGGTTAAATACGGTCATAGCGTTGGGCTCTGATTTGATAGGATTAGTGTCCTTATAAGAAGAGACACCAGAGAGCTTTCTCTCTCTCCACCATGTGAAGGACAGTGAGTCTGGGCCAACCATAAGCCAGGAAAAGAGTTCTCACCAGTCACAGATCCTGCTGAATCTTTTTTTCTATTTTCTATTTTGTTAATTTTTATTTTATATTGGAGTGTAGTTGATTAACAATGTGGTGTTAGTTTCAGGTGTACAGCGGAGTGATTCAGTCATACATATACATATATCTATTCTTTTTCAAATTCTTTTCCCATTTAGGTTATTATCAAGGATCTGCTGAATCCTCATCTGGAACTTCTAACCTCCAGAACTGGGAGAAAATACATTTTTAATGTTTAGCTGCTCAGTCTATGGTATTTTGTTATGGTGGCCCAAGCAAACTAATACACTCCCTCTAAAACCTATAAGGGAGAATCCTTCCTTGCTTCTTTCTTACAGCTTGTGGTTGCCCCAGTATTCCTTGGCTTGCAGCTACCATACTTCAATCTTCGTCTCTGTCCTCACATGGCATTCTCCCCTTGTGTCTGTGTCTCTTCTCCCCTTCTTATAAGTATAGCAGTTATATTGGATTAAGGCTCACTGTACTCCAGTATGACCTTGTCTTAACTAATTACATTTGCAAAGATTTAGTTTCAGAAAAGGTCACACTCTAAGGTACTGAGGACACCAACAGGTCTTTTTAGAGACACAATTCAACACATAACACATGTATCGACTTAATTCCCACAGAATATTTATGAACTGGGTATCGTTATTATCATCACACCCTCACTCCGATGAGGGAAGAAAGGCCCAGAGAAGCTAAGTAACATGCTCAAAGTTCTACAGTGAGTAAGAATTTGGGTATGGATCTGAACTCAGATGATGTTGTGACAAAGCCTGCAACTTTAGCCGCTGCGTAAACCTGCCTGGATTTAGTTCAGGAACAGGATCCAATAAATTCTTTAATTTGCTTAGATAGTTTGAGTTGGGTTTATGTCCCTTTTAACGATCCCCTCCTTCTATCATTGGCTTCATTCTTTCCTGTGACTGACAGCTCAGCCACAGGACTTCATTCAGACCTGCCCCTTGAGGTCTACCCCAGGCTCCAGAATTATCTTTTCCTCTTTCTTTCCCCTCCTTCATCCCCATTAGTACTCTTCTGTGCATCAGATGCTAGCCCTCAGCTGGGTTAGGAGGAAGCCAAGGGTGTAAATCAATACAGAGTGAGGTGTGATTTATAGATTGTAATTTTCCTACAGGCTTTTAGCTTTTATAAGTAGGTTGTTAACCCGTTGACTATCTGTCTGTCAGAAGTACAGATATTAAGGTAAAGAGATGGAGTTCTTCAGGCCAAATGGAGGAGAACTTTAGGGGCAGGCCCTCTCTTCATTCCTGTAACAATTCCAAACAGATGACATGTGTGGGAGTTCAATGTCTGAATCCTCCTTTTGGGGTATATTTATTGATCTGTTCTGGAGAGTAGGGTTGTTAATGTAGCTTTAGAGTCTTGTACTTATGAAGATTGCTGCTTTAACTGATTCAAGATCTTGTCTTTTTCAAGGAAAACCTCTTCCCCTGGAATTCCCTCTGCCTTGTATCAACATTTTAAACCTTACCTATAATTCAAACATGACGCAAATGCCTTATACATAGAGGATTCTTAGCTAACTCCTTTTAGAATAAATTTCTCCTCAACCAGCATCTATCATTACAGTTGATCAGCACTGTTTTGTTTTTTTTTTTTTTGAAAAGAAAGAGAGTTAGATGTTTTTCCATTTTTCTCCTGAAAACTCAGCTACTGGAGACAAGGGGTGAGTCTGAGTCTTACCCCTTCTTAACTTCTTAATCTTCTTAACTGAAGGTGGTCTGACACATTGGTTAAGGGCCTCAGCTTTAGAGTCAGAGGTACTTAGATCAGAATTTCCACTGTGATATTTATTCATCCTAGTGCCTTAGGAAGATGAACTAAACTGGCATTTTCAGTCATAACGTGGATATTATACCATACTGCAGAGCTAATGTAAGGATTAAATGGTGAGTTGATTTTAAAGCTCTTAATTCAAGTTTAACACATCATAAAGTTCAACAAATGGTATTATTTTTTATTTTTATCTTTTCGTTTTTTGGTGTTTTTTTTGTGGTACGCGGGTCTCTCTCTGTTGTGGCCTCTCCCGTTGCGGAGCACAGGCTCCGGACGTGCAGGCTCAGCGGCCATGGCTCACGGGCCCAGCCGCTCCACGGCACGTGGGATCTTCCCAGACCGGGGCACGAACCCATGTCCCCTGCATCGGCAGGCGGACTCTCAACCACTGCGTCACCAGGGAAGCCCATTTATTTTTATCTTTTCATTCATCTCTCAACACTAGGGAGTGACTTGCATGCAGTTTAGTGTTCAGAAAATGTGTGAATTTTATTAGTTTGAATACAAAATTTCCAGGCCAGAACATTGAATTTCTAGGTAAATGTGCCCAGAAGGAGAGGTTATATCAAGTTCAATTTCCATGAATGGGCCTTTATTTCCCAGTGGCCCTGTAAGTTGAGATAAGGCATAGTCTTCTTAGTGGGTTTAATAGTTACAGCAGGACTGACAATGGCCATTTTGGTTTATCTAAAACCCCTTTGCTCTCTGGAATTGCTAATTGCAACTTGAAATTTAGGAAGTTCTTCACTTTCTTCTCTACTCATAGGGCAGCTGCTCTTTTTCTGTCCTGTTTGTTTGGATTCACTAAATTAGAGATGAGTGGGAAGTCCCAGCAGGGGCACTGGGAAAGCTTATTTCATGGCATTCTGAATATTTCACAAGAACTCAGTCAGAATGGGAGTCTTGGGCAGACTCCTGCAAACAGGGATGGGGTGTTTTCCACCCTGGGTTGGGTAAGTCTCCATCTTGAAAGCATGGGGGTCCTGAAATGAGACCTGAGTTCTGGCTTTGATGTGTACTAGCTGCCAATTTTGTAATTTGGGAGACATTACTAAGCCTCCTGGTAACTCAGTTTCCTCATTCATTTACTTATTCATTTAAGCTCTTATTGTGCAATGGACACTGTTCTAGGCTCCAGAGAGATGATAATAAAGGAAACAGATAAGAATCCCTGTCTACATCAAGCTCACGGCTTAATACAACTGAAATATATCGGAAGTTATAGTAATTTTCCTCCTGTTAAGGAGGAAAATATAAAGCTAACACAGAGGATAGGAAATGTGCATGTGGGAGGGTGGATTTTAGATAGGGTGTTCAGGGCAAGCCTCAATGAGAAGTCAACATTTGAGATGTTTGAGTAAAGATCTGGAGGAAGTGAAGGAATGGGGATGGCCAAAATATGGGAGAAGATAATTCCAGGCAGAGGGAATATACCCAGAGCAAGGATACGGAGGCAGAAGCAAGTTTGTCATATTAGAGAAACAGCAAGGAGGCCAGCATGGCTGAAGCAGAGTGAGGGAGTAGTGGGTGCTGGAGTCAGAGAGGTGATGGGTCAGCCTTGGAGAGCTCTGGAGCACGTGGTAGAAAGCTTGGATTAGAACCCCTTGAAGGATTTTAAGCAGAGGGACTGACTTATGCTTTAACACATGATCCTCTGGATACTGTGCGGCAAACAGCTTGTAGAACATATACAGAAGTAGGGAGACGAGGTAGAAGAGTATTGCAATGATACAGGGGGATAGTTGATGGCAGCTTGGCTCAGATCAGTGTCATAGCAGTGGAAATAGTAAGAAGAATAGAATTCTGGATATAGCTTGAAGATACAGACAAAAGACGAGGCTGTATCTGAGAGGATTTGTTGACAGATTGGTTGTGGGAAAAGGTAGGAATTAAGGATGACTCTAGTGTGTTTGACCTGAGCAACTGAAAGGATGAATTTACCCTTAAATGGTACAGAAAATACTGTGGGATGAGCAGGTTTTATGGGGGAAAATCTGGGGATTTGTAATAGATACATTAAATTTAAGGTATTTAGTAGGCACTCAAGTAGAGATATACAGTGGTCTACTGGGTATAAGAATCTAGACTAAAGGGGAGGGGTTCTTGTTAGATATATGAAAGTTACAGGCATCTAAATGATATTAAAGCCCTGAGCATATAGGGATAAAAATAGAGGTTCAAGGACAGAGCCCTAGGACTTGCCTTCATTTAGAGGTCTGGGACATATGGAGGAGCCAGCAAATCAGGCTGAGACATGGCAGCTAGAGAGGTCAGAAGAAGACCAGGCAAGTGTAAAGTCCTAGAGCCCAAGTGGGAAAGTGCTTGAGGGATAAGATTATCATCAACTGCGTTAAGTTGTTAATGAAAGATGAAATAAGATCAGGACTGAGGATTGACCAGTGGAATTAGCTATGTGGAAGTTATTGGTGACCTTGATATAGGCAGTTTTGACAAAAGCCTCATTGGAGAGAAAATGGAAGGAGAAAATTTAAACACAGTGAGTTTAGACAACCCTTTCAATGAGTTTTGTTCTAAAGAGAAGAAAAAGAATGGAAAGGAAAGGGTTTTTTTGGGGGGGGGTGGTTGTAATACTAATATTGGGAGAAAGAATAACATATCTGTATGCTAATGGGAATGATCCAATAGAAAGGGGGAAGCTGAAGATGCAAGAAAGAGAAGGGAAAATTGGAAGAGCAATGTCCTTGACTAGGTAAAAGGAGATGTGATTTGGTATACAAATCGAGGGGTTGATCTTACATAGGATCATGAGCGTGACAGGGATGGCAGAAGTATTAGGGGCCCAGAATCAGGCAGGTGGGTAGACGTGGTGAAGGAAAGTTGTGGAAGTTCTTTTTCATTTTCTATGTGAAATGATCAAATTCATTAGCTATGAGTAAGGATGAAGCAGCAGTGTTAGAGGTTTAAGGGGAGAAGAGAAGGGATGAAATAGTTGTCCAAGAGAGTAGATAGGCTAAAGAAATATAGTATGGTTGCCAGACAGCAATTGGAGCTTTGAGAATAAGGAGAGAGTAAAGTGGTACCAGCCAGCATGGGAGCGTGTCCTTCTACTGGCTGAATGGATACCAATGCAGAGAAGCCAGTGAGTTGGACTGAATTAGAACTTTGATTTAGCCAAGTAAATATGACAAAGCAAGAGAGAGACAATGGAATTGAAGGTGTATGCAAGAGGATGATGATGATGATTGATCATGGAAGATAAGGAGAAAACGAGATATGAGGGGCAGTGAAAAAGTAGCAGAATACATAGATTAAAGTTTCGGGTGCAGTCAAAGAACTGTTGAGGTTGGGGCTCAGAAGGTAGTTAGAGATTGAAGTGTTTGAATTAGTGGTTAGGCAAGGGTTGCAAATATTGATAAACAGGCCTACACTGTTGGTGGGAATGTAAATTGGTGCAGCCACTATGCAAAACGGTATGGAGTTTCCTCAAAACACTAAAAATATAGTTGCCATATGATCCAGCAATCCCACTCCTGGGCATATATCTGGAAAAAACTAGTCAAAAAGATACATGCACCCCTATGTTCAGAGCAGCACAATTCACAATAGCCAAGACATGGAAACAATCTAAATGTCCATTGACAGACAAATGGATAAAGAAGATGTGGTACATATATACAGTGGAATACTGCTCAGCCATAAAAAAGAATGAAATAATGCCCTTTGCAGCAACATAGATGGATCTAGAGATTATCATACTAAGTAAAGTAAGCCAGAAAGAGAAAGACAAATACCATATGATATCACTTATATGTGGAATCTAAAATATGACACAAATGAACTTATCTATGAAACAGAAACAGACTCACAGACATAGAGAACAGACTTGTGGTTACCAAGGGGGAGGGGAGGGTGGGGAAATGATGGATTGGAAGTTTGGGGTTAGAAGATGAAAACTGTTACGTATAGAATGGATAAACAACAAGGTCCTACTGTATAGCAGAGGGAATTATATTCAATATCCTGTGATAAACGATAATGGAAAAGAATGTGAAAAAGAATGTATATATGTGTATAACTGGATCGCTTTGCTATACAGCAGAAATTAACACAATACTGTAAATCAACTATACTTTAATAAAATAAATTTTAAAAAAATAGGCCTGGGGAAGGACCAGAAAAGGACAAGATTGATGGTGGAGAGGAGGCCAAAATACTGAGTGGCCAGAATATGGGAAGGATTTTCTATGGGGATATTGACCTCTAAGACCTATGACAGGAATTGTGTGGGGGAGAATGACAGTGACCAGAAGCTAACATCTTAAGAGTTGAAGAGAACAGTTAGTGTAGACTTCCGGGTAAGATGGCGGAAGAGTAAGACGCGGAGATCACCTTCCTCCCCACGGATACACCAGAAATACAGCTACACGTGGAACAACTCCTACAGAACACCTACTGAACGCTGGCAGAAGACCCCAGACCTCCCAAAAGGCAAGAAACCCCCCACATACCTGGGTAGGGCAAAGAGGAGAGATCCCCACACAGAGGATCAGTGCCGAGCGGCACTCACCAGCCCGAGAGGCTTGTCTGCTCGCCCTGCGGGGCGCGCAGCGCTGGAAGCTGAGGCTCGGGCTTCGGTCAGAGCGCAGGGAGAGGACTGGGGCTGGCGGCGAGAACTCAGCCTGAAGGGGGCTAATGTGCCACAGCTAGCCGGGAGGGAGTCCGGGAAAACTCTGGAGCTGCCGAAGAGGCAAGAGACTTTTTCTTCCCTCTTGGTTTCCTGGTGCGCGAGGAGAGGGGATTAAGAGCGCTGCTTAAAGGGGCTCCACAGACGGGCGCGAGTCGCGACGGAAAGCGCGGAGCCCAGTGACGGGCGTGGGACGCTGGGGCTGCTGCTGCCGCCGCCAAGAAGCCTGTGTGCGAGCGCAGGTCACTGCCCACACCGCCCTTCCGGGAGCCTGTGCAGCCCGCCACTGCCGGGGTCCCGGGATCCAGGGGCGGCTTCCCTGGGAGAACGCACGGCGCGCCTCGGGCTGGTGCAACGTCACGCCGACCTCTGCCTCTGCAGGCTCGCCCCGCACTCCGTGCCCCTCCCTCCCCCCCGGCCTGAGTGAGCCAGAGTCCCCGAAGAGGCTGCTCCTTTAACCCTGTCCTGTCTGAGCGAAGAACAGACGCCCTCCGGCGACCTACACGCAGAGGCGGGGCCAAATCCAAAGCTGAGACCCAGGAGCTGTGAGAACAAAGAAGAGAAAGGGAAACCTCTCCCAGCAGCCTCAGAAGCAGCGGATTAAAGCTCCACAATCAACTTGATGTACCCTGCATCTGTGGAATACATGAATAGACAACACATCATCCCAAATTGAGGAGCCCGGAGTCAGTGCTGTGCCTCTGAGGTGGGAGAGCCAACTTCAGGACACTGGTCCACAAGAGACCTCCCAGCTCCACATAATATCAAACGGCAAAAATCTTCCAGAGATCTCCATCTCAACACCAGCACCCAGCTTCACTCAACGACCAGCAAGCTACAGTGCTGGACACCCTAAGCCAAACAACTAGCAAGACAGGAACACAACGCCACCCATTAGCAGAGAGGTGGCCTAAACTCATAAAAAGTCCGCAGACACCCCAAAACACACCACCAGACGTGGACCTGCCCACCAGAAAGACAAGATCCAGCCTCATCCACCAGAACACAGGCACTAGTCCCCTCCACCAGGAAGCCTACACAACCCACTAAACCAACCTTAGCCACTGGGGACAGACACCAAAAACAACAGGAACTACGAACCTGCAGCCTGCAAAAAGGAGACCCCAAACACAGTAACATAAGCAAAATGAGAAGACAGAAAAACACACAGCAGGAGAAGGAGCAAGATAAAAACCCACCAGACCTAACAAATGAAGAGGTAATAGGCAGTCTACCTGAAAAAGAATTCAGAATAATGATGGTAAAGATGATCCAAGATTCTATTTCCCAGATCCAAAATCTTGGAAATAGAATAGACAAAATGCAAGAAACAGTTAACAAGGACCTAGAAGAACTAAAGATGAATCAAGCATCGATTAAAAACACAATACATGAAATAAAAAATACTCTAGATGGGATCAATAGCAGAATAACTGAGGCAGAAGAACGGATAAGTGAGGTGGAAGATAAAATAGTGGAAATAACTGCTGCAGAGCAAAATAAAGAAAAAAGAATGAAAAGAACAGAGGACAGTCTCAGAGACCTCTGGGACAACATTAAACGCACCAACATTCGAATTATAGGGGTTCCAGAAGAAGAAGAGAAAAAGAAAGGGACTGAGAAAATATTTGAAGAGATTATAGTTGAAAACTTCCCTAATATGGGAAAGGAAATAGTTCATCAAGTCCAGGAGGCACAGAGAGTCCCATACAGAATAAATCCAAGGAGAAATACGCCAAGACACATATTAATCAAACTGTCAAAAATTAAACACAAAGAAATCATATTAAAAGCAGCAAGGCAAAAACAACAAATAACACACAAGGGAATCCCCATCAGGATAACAGCTGATCTCTCAGCAGAAACTCAACAAGCCAGAAGGGAGTGGCAGGACATAATTAAAGTGATGAAGGAGAAAAACCTGCAACCAAGATTACTCTACCCAGCAAGGATCTCATTCAGATTTGATGGAGAAATTAAAACGTTTACAGACAAGCAAAAGCTGAGAGAGTTCAGCACCACCAAACCAGCTTTACAACAAATGCTAAAGGAACTTCTCTAGGCAAGAAACACAACAGAAGTAAAAGACCTACAATAACGAACCCAAAACAATTAAGAAAATGGGAACAGGAACATACATATCAATAATTACCTTAAATGTAAATGGACTAAATGCTCCCACCAAAAGATACAGATTGGCTGAATGGATACAAAAACAAGACCCAGATATATGCTGTCTACAAGAGACCCACTTCAGACCTAAAGACACATACAGACTGAAAGTAAGGGGATGGAAAAAGATATTCCATGCAAATGGAAACCAAAAGAAAGCTGGAGTAGCAATTCTCATATCAGACAAAATAGACTTTAAAATAAAGACTACTAGAAGAGACAAAGAAGGACACTACATAATGATCAAGGGATCGATCCAAGAAGAAGATATAACAGTTGTAAATATTTATGCACCCAACATAGGAGCACCTCAATACATAAGGCAAATACTAACAGCCATAAAAGGAGAAATCGACAGTAACGCACTCATAGTAGGGGACTTTAACACCCCACTTTCACCAATGGACAGATCATCCAAAATGAAAATCAATAAGGAAACACAAGCTTTAAATGATACATTAAACAAGATGGACTTAACTGATATCTATAGGACATTCCATCCAAAAACAACAGAATACACATTTTTCTCAAGTGCTCATGGAACATTCTCCAGGATAGATCATATCTTGGGTCACAAATCAAGCCTTGGTAAATTTAAGAAAATTGAAATTGTATCAAGTATCTTTTCCGACCACAATGCTATGAGACTAGATATCAATTACAGGAAAAGAGCTGTAAAAAATACAAACACATGGAGGCTAAACAATATACTACTTAATAACGAAGTGATCACTAAAGAAATCAAAGAGGAAATTAAAAAATACCTAGAAACAAATGACAATGGAGACACGACGACCCAAAACCTATGGGATGCAGCAAAAGCAGTTCTAAGAGGGAAGTTTATAGCAATACAATCCCACCTTAAGAAACAGGAAACATCTCGAATAAACAACCTAACCTTGCACCTACAGCAATTAGAGAAAGAAGAACAAAAACATCCCAAAGTTAGCAGAAGGAAAGAAATCATAAAAATCAGATCAGAAATAAATGAAAAAGAAATGAAGGAAACGATAGCAAAGATCAATAAAACTAAAAGCTGGTTCTTTGAGAAGATAAACAAAATTGATAAACCATTAGCCAGACTCATCAAGAAAAAAAGGGAGAAGACTCAAATCAATAGAATTAGAAATGAAAAAGGAGAAGTAACAACTGACACTGCAGAAATACAAAAGATCATGAGAGATTACTATAAGCAACTCTATGCCAATAAAATGGACGACCTGGAAGAAATGGACAAATTCTTAGAAATGCACAACCTGCCGAGACTGAACCAGGAAGAAATAGAAAATATGAACAGACCAATCACAAGCACTGAAATTGAAACTGTGATAAAAAATCTTCCAACAAACAAAAGCCCAGGACCAGATGGCTTCACAGGCGAATTCTATCAAGCATTTAGAGAAGAGCTAACACCTATCCTTCTGAAACTCTTCCAAAATATAGCAGAGGGAGGAACACTCCCAAACTCATTCTACGAGGCCACCATCACCTTGATACCAAAACCAGACAAGGATGTCACAAAGAAAGAAAACTACAGGCCAATATCACTGATGAACATAGATGCAAAAATCCTCAACAAAATACTAGCAAACAGAATCCAACAGCACATTAAAAGGATCATACACCATGATCAAGTGGGGTTTATTCCAGGAATGCAAGGATTCTTCAATATACGCAAATCAATCAACGTGATACACCATATTAACAAATTGAAGGAGAAAAACCATATGATCATCTCAATAGATGCAGAGAAAGCTTTCGACAAAATTCAACACCCATTTATGATAAAAACCCTGCAGAAAGTAGGCAGAGAGGGAACTTTCCTCAACATAATAAAGGCCATATATGACAAACCCACAGCCAGCATCGTCCTCAATGGTGAAAAACTGAAACCATTTCCACTAAGATCAGGAACAAGACAAGGTTGCCCACTCTCACCACTCTTATTCAACCTAGTTTTGGAAGTTTTAGCCACAGCAATCAGAGAAGAAAAGGAAATAAAAGGAATCCAAATTGGAAAAGAAGAAGTAAAGCTGTCACTGTTTGCAGATGACATGATACTATACATAGAGAATCCTAAAGATGCTACCAGAAAACAACTAGAGTTAATCAATGAATTTGGTAAAGTTGCAGGATACAAAATTAATGCACAGAAATCTCTGGCATTCCTATATACTAATGATGAAAAATCTGAAAGTGAAATCAAGGAAACACTCCCATTTACCATTGCAACAAAAAGAATAAAATATCTAGGAATAAACCTCCCTAAGGAGACAAAAGACCTGTATGCAGAAAATTATAAGACACTGATGAAAGAAATTAAAGATGATACAAATAGATGGAGAGATGTACCATGTTCTTGGATTGGAAGAATCAACATTGTGAAAATGACTCTACTACCCAAAGCAATCTACAGATTCAATGCAATCCCTATCAAACTACCACTGGCATTTTTCACAGAACTAGAACAAAAAATTTCACAATTTGTATGGAAACACAAAAGACCCCGAATAGCCAAAGCAATCTTGAGAACGAAAAATGGAGCTGGAGGAATCAGGCTCCCTGACTTCAGACTATACTACAAAGCTACAGTAATCAAGACAGTATGGTACTGGCACAAAAACAGAAAGATAGATCAATGGAACAGGATAGAAAGCCCAGAGTTAAACCCACGGACATATGGTCACCTTATCTTTGATAAAGGAGGCAGGAATGTACAGTGGAGAAAGGACAGTCTCTTCAATAAGTGGTGCTGGGAAAACTGGATAGGGACATGTAAAAGTATGAGATTAGATCACTCCCTAACACCATACACAAAAATAAGCTCAAAATGGATTAAAGACCTAAATGTAAGGCCAGACACTATCAAACTCTTAGAGGAAAACATAGGCAGAACACTCTATGACATAAATCACAGCAAGATCCTTTTTGACCCACCTCCTAGAGAAATGGAAATAAAGACAAAAATAAACACATGGGACCTAATGAAACTGAAAAGCTTTTGCACAGCAAAGGAAACCATAAACAAGACCAAAAGACAACCCTCAGAATGGGAGAAAATATTTGCAAATGAAGCAACTGACAAAGGATTAATCTCCAAAATTTATAAGCAGCTCAGGCAGCTCAATAACAAAAAAACAAACAACCCAATCCAAAAATGGGCAGAAGACCTAAAGAGACATTTCTCCACAGAAGATATACAGACTGCCAACAAACACATGAAAGGATGCTCAACATCTTTACTCATTAGAGAAATGCAAATCAAAACTACAATGAGATATCATCTCACACCAGTCAGAATGGCCATCATCAAAAAATCTAGAAACAATAAATGCTGGAGAGGGTGTGGAAAAAAGGGAACACTCTTGCACTGCTGGTGGGAATGTGAATTGGTACAGCCGCTATGGAGAACGGTATAGAGGTTCCTTAAAAAACTACAAATAGAACTACCATATGACCCAGCAATCCCACTACTGGGCATATACCCTGAGAAAACCATAATTCAAAAAGAGACATGTACCAAAATGTTCATAGCAGCCCTATTTACAATAGCCCGGAGATGGAAACAACCTAAGTGCCCATCATCAGATGAATGGATAAAGAAGATGTGGCACATATATACAATGGAATATTACTCAGCCATAAAAAGAAATGAAATTGAGCTATTTGTAATGAGGTGGATAGACCTAGAGTCTGTCATACAGAGTGAAGTAAGTCAGAAAGAGAAAGACAAATACTGTACGCTAACACATATATATGGAATTTAAGAAAAAAAATGTCATGAAGAACATAGGGGTAAGACAGGAATAAAGACACAGACCTACTAGAGAATGGACTTGAGGATATGGGGAGGGGGAAGGGTAAGCTGTGACAAAGTGAAAGAGCGGCATGGACATATATACACTACCAAACGTAAGGTAGATAGCTAGTGGGAAGCAGCCACATAGCACAGGGAGATCAGCTCGGTGCTTTGTGACCACCTGGAGGGGTGGGATAGGGAGGGTGGAAGGGAGACGCAAAAGGGAGGGGATATGGAAACATATGTATATGTATAACTGATTAAATTTGTTATAAGGCAAAAAAATTAAAAAAATAAATTAAAAAAAAAAAGAGTTGAAGAGTAGTGACTTGGCTTTGGAGGAGTGGGGAAAGTGACTGCACCCTCAAGGGGTAGTGTAGGCACAGTTTCATGATGTGAGAGTCAGAGCTTTAATTTTGTTGATGAGGAAGGAGAGAGAATGACCTTGAAGCATCAATGAAGCGATAAGGAGGGTATGTACCCCAACACCAGCTCCAGTGCTACGGGAGTGGAAGAGAGCCATCATTAGAAATAACTGCAGTGTCCTCATGCCAGAGTCCAGCTCCAGCGAGTCCAGGGATACCCGAGGGATGGATAGCATCAGCGAAGGAAATAAATCTATTACACTTCTTAAAGTATCATCATTGCATGTTTCTCTCTCTCCTTTATTGTTTACAATCACAGGTTTATATATTGTAGTTGATTACATTACCAGGTATGTGACCAAACAATCTTAGCACAATCAAACCTCAAAATATTCTATAAAGATTTTTTTAAAAAATATCCCCTAGTTTCTAGATGTCCTATTAAAATATTTCCCCAAGTTCCCATTAATCACAGGTCGTTTCTTAGTAACCAAACCAAGCAGTTATATGATTATTTCAATTGTAAAAGTTGGAGCTACTTGCTCCTATTTCTCTTCTTCCATGGGCAACCTTTTACAATGGTTCCATGAAAATATTTACAATATACCCTCATGCCCTTTCTCGTTGTTTCCTCCAACTGAGACACTATTTTCTCCCTACCCTAGCAACCAATTCTGCTCTAGGCATTTGCTTTTCTATAATTAATCTTCCTTTATAATAGAACCATAAATTTCCTATGTCATCAGAAACTCCGGCCCATGGCCATAACTCCATACTAGAGGGTGTTTTTCATAAAAACGTCCCCTTAGTTCCAGACTCTTAATTCTTTACCTATTTCCCCGGGCCTTTAGTGGGTACTTCCCATTCTGTGGTAGTTTCAGGAGGGGGAGTCCTTAGAGGAATTTTTCTTTCACGTGGAGCAACATCCCCCCAAAATTGCCCCTATATGTAAATTTATTATCATAAAACATAACAACAGAGCTGTAGTCCACCTTCCTGGCATGGCGCTGCCTTGCAGTTTCGCCTTCCATTGCTTCATGACTTTGTCATGGTGCAATGGCTCCAGGATGGCTTCCGACATCCTCAAGGAAGAACCAGGTATCAGTTAGAGCATGAAGGTGAAGGGGAATATTATTGAAGAGGCTGAGGATACAGGGGAGTTTGCTGATAAGAGATCTTGAGTTCCAGAGTCATAGTGCAATGATTTCAGACGGAGAAAGGTGGAGGATGAGTTCAGAAAATGTGATAGAACAAGACAGGCATGAGAATTAGTGGATGGGGGTGAGCTGGGAGTCCTGGGCTTCACAGGGTATCTGACATGAACAAGGATAAGACCATAGGAAAATGATCTTAACAGTCCGAAGGCAGGGGTTGAGAGAGAAGCTGAGTGTTGAAAGGAGGGAAAAATTGATAAAACTGGGTCTTTCAGACTTGACATCCAGTATTTTCCTGGGACCTAGCAGGTTAGGATGGGAATGAATTTTGAGTAATAGCTACTCTGCTGGACTCAGAATTGTGAATAAGACTTTGTTTCTGAGTTAAGTTTTTGTGTGTATGTGTGTGTGTGTGGGGGGGGTGTTGGGTTCCTTCCTTCCTTTGCAATGACCTAGAGGGGTGGGATAGGGTGGGTGGGAGGGAGGCTTAAGAGGAAGGGGATATGGGGACATATGTATGCATATGGTTGATTCACTTTGGTGCTAACACAGTATTGTGAACCAATTATACTCCAATAAAGATCCATTTAAAAAGAAAAAGATTTTTTCTATAGATTCTCAGCAGCTGTTCTGAAAAGAGACTGTGGTCAGGAGTTCTGCCTGTTTCCCAGATTCACTTGATCCCAGTCTAGATTCAAGATGAAATCACAGCTACCACTGAGTTAAATCATGTTTCTTTTGCCAATTTCTCTGCTATTTACTTACAGAGAGACAACGGAGGATTTTCTTCTATAGAGATGTGCAGTCCCTGGGAGGAGAGGAGGCAGATGTTGCTGCTAAGCTCTGAGCGTCAGGTTCTTCTAGTTTTGCAAATCACAGTGCCGTGGGGAGGAACCTTCATATCTAATCCCCAAGGAAGACAGTAGAGCCTGAGAACCTTCATAAAATGGGCTTTGGTGAAAGATTTAGATTTAAAACCCTGCCCACTACATCCTGACTGCATAAACTTAGGCAAATAATTTAAACTTTTAAGCCTTTAATTTTTAAAATCTTGATTAAAGGTGTGCAATTTTAAGCTGTTGAATAACAAATAGACCTGTGATTTATGACACAATTTACAAAATTCTCAGCAGCATTGAATAATGTTGACTCCTTCAGACTCTCTCTTCACTTGGCTTCTGGGGCTGAATATTTTCTTGGTTTTCTTCCCAGCTTAGAATATTCCTTTTTTACTTTCTTTTGCTGACTTATCCTTCACTACCCAATCATTATTTTGGAATTCCTTAGGGTGTAGTCTAAAGCCACTTAAAAAAAATTATTCTGTATCCTCACCCTACATGATCTCATCCATGCCTTCTACATGCCAATGACTATTAAGTACATATCCATAACCTAGACCTCTCTCTGAACTCTAGAAACATATATCTGCAGAGTGTCTCTACTTGGATATCCCAAAGACGTTTTAGTCTCAACTTAGCCACAAAGAAATTCATGTATTATCTTTCCCCCAAATTGGGAATTCTTCCAGTGCTCCCGATGTCAGCAACTGGCTCTTCCAGAAACCTGTAAGACATTCCTGATTCTTCCTTTTTCCTTACGCTCCATACCCAATCTATCCTTTAGTCCTGTCAATTCAAGTTACTAAATAAATCTCAGAAAATCCTTCACTTCGTGCTATTTCCAGTTTTACAAACTTTTGTCTCTGTGTGATTTTATAGCACTTAGAATAATTCACAACTAATATTTTTGCTGATTATTTCATTATTGCCTATTGCCCCACTAGGCTGTGTACTTTATGGGTACAAATATCATGTCTTTTTTTTTTGTTTAACATTGTATCTCTGGGCTTGGATCAGTGATTGTCTCAAAATAAACCCTCAGTAATACCTATTGAATACATGAATAATAGCTTCTATTTATTGAACACTTACAATGTGATAGGCATTCCGTTAAGCACTTTATAAACCTTTACCCCTCTTGGCAACCGTACAATGTGAATATTATTATTACATCCCATTTAAGGAAATAAAGTTAGAATGGTTAATAGACTGGTCCAAGTCCCCTCTAGCTGACTAGAATACAGATCCATTTGTCTGCAGCTCTGTGACCTAATACCCATGTGATATTGCCTGTCCTGTCCCGCTACAGTTAAAAAGGCTTTGTCCTTTGGTAAGGAGCTGGCCATGACCTCTCTACCTTAGACTGGAACCCTCCCACCCCTCACCTGTGATGACCCTTCCCTTCTTCCTCCTCCAGTACTACTAATGATTTCAGTACCCAATTCTACAGGATTGTTGTGAAGATCCTGTGAACTCATAGATGTAAGAGCTCTAGTCCTATACACTGTACACTGCACCATGGTTGTCAGATGCAAAGTCCCTTTTCAAAATTTGAACTCTTTTTCTCACGTAATTAAACCACTTTGATTTTTATTTGTTCTTTAGTGCTTCAGGCTGCTTGTTACTGTTAACCCCTCGACATCCCATCCTCCATCACCCTCTTCTCCCTTTGCCACAAGTTAACATCTTCCCATTCTTCAAACGTTAGGTCACAGAGTAAAACTCCTCCATGAAGATCCCACACCAGAGAAAGAAAGGCAGTATTTGGGTCAAAGTCTTGGGCAGAGGGAAAATAATTTGAGGCTAAAGAGTCATTTGCTGACCTGGACATTCCTAGAGTAGCTCTGTAGACATTCCATCTGCAGATGATGGGATGTTTTCTTGCTTTGTAAGAGACAGCCTTTCCCAAGCCCAGGGATGCTCTAATGCTAGAGACTGAGGTTGGCAACCACCTTCTCCGCTCTGAGGCTCAGTGCTCTTGGATTTGCCGATATGGAGTGCTCTGACCATCTACACTTTCTGTGCTTTTGCTTGCTCATTTTGTATATAGTTTAGAGCTGTTCAGTTTTGTTTTGTTTTTTTCTGGAGGCTTAATGAAAGGGAATAACTACTGTAGGGCCACCTCATAGGGTCGTGTAGTTGCATCCTGCACAAGTGTGCCCTGCTGAGGGCATGAGTGGTGCTAAAATCCAGCTTGTGCTTTGCTTGCTGAGCTGTGTGCCTGTCACTGTCTGTGTTTGTTCAGGGGAAGAGGCACTTATTTCTAAGTGCATAAGAGGGCCAGGTAAGGTAGTGCAGGCTCCTCTCCACATTTAGACTTGTGTGTATGTGCACACGTGCATGTGTATACTGTCTGTAACATTACTTTTGAGAATTCAGATCAAATAACCAGAGGCCTTATACTACCAGCAGTGATATGATTCTTCCAGAATTTCAGATGCAATTCTCACATATTCTGTGTTTGGTCTCTTTCTTCTCCCTGGTGTACCCCCTTCCTCCCTCCCTCTCTGGCTTTAAGTTGATGGTACATTATCACTATTGAGTGTTCATGACCTTGCTTTCTCTTTCTTTTAAAATTTTGTTTATGATTTTAATCCCAATTCTCTGCTCTTATTAGGTATGTTTCATAAGCATTTTTATGTGTATATTTTTGCAAAATGCAGGTTGTCATTTTGTGTCCAAGTCTTTATACTATAGAAATTGTTTAGTGTTATAAATCTCATTCTTATTTTTTTCACTCTGTACAATGTTTCTAAGATATAGCTGTTTTTAAATTTTCTATTGTTTTACCCACCTCTCTAATTCTCTTCAGTTTTCTTCTTTACATGGCTTATGAAGGTAAGGTGCAGTTGAAATATTCCTTTCTCTGGGAAGTTTTCCCTCATTCTTCCAATGTTAGGCTCCCTCTTCTGGGCTCCCAAAGCATTTTCATTCTTCTCTTAATAATGATCTCATTTTGCAATTAAAAAATCTGTGTTGAGCTCTCCATGGAAGAGACTGACATATATATATATTTATGCAATTCTAGCACCTAAGATAGCCCTTGGAACGTATATTCTCAACAATGTGTGAATGTATGAATAATAATGACAATAGCTAACATATATTAAGCATGAACTATGTGTCAGACACTGTTCTAAGTGTTTCATATCTGTTGAATCATGTAGTTCTCAAATACCATTACACTGAGCATTAGGGCTTCAGCATATGAATTTGGAGGAAGGAGGGACACAGACATGAGGTCCATAACATCCAGCTTAACCCAGTAGGACACCACTCTTTCCAGGGCATAGTGATTGGCTTAGGGATGGATGTACAGCCCAAGCCTATTCAATCAGGACTATTAAAAAGAGGGAATCTTGGACTATCTGCTTGAGTAACCAGATGAAGAATAATCTTTTCCCGTTTGATGTGTAGCAGAGAGACTATAAGCCTGAAGCCTAAAGTGGCTATAACATGGAGATTATACTGAGCTCCTGAATCCATGCCTGAAGCCAACTCTATCCCTGGACTTTTCATTTTAATAAGCTACTATAATGTGAGCTCTGTGAGGACAAGGACTTCACTTCTGTGGAAACTTCAGTGCTTAGAACAATGTTCACCACTCAGTAGCGTTCAGTAAGTATTTCCTGAATAAATACCAGGTCTAACAATTCTTCTCCCCTCCTTAAGCCATTTGTGTGATGTTTCCTGTTGCTTGCAATCAGAGGAGTCCTAACTGATAAATACCCATGGCAGACATTATTAATCAGTGATGACAATTTTTGTAGCTGAACTTAGGTGCAAATTTTGAATCCTTTTCATTATGATGCTCCAGGCAGACATTCTCAATCATTACAATTAGCAGGCAAGATGGCACTCTAAAATCTATATTAGCTTTCCATCTCCCTTCTGATTTATTGGAAAAGCGACTAACTTGGGACCTTAACTACATCTTTAAAAATCCCTTCATTTCTTCCTTTCAACATAACTTAATCACGAGAGTGAGATGCCATCACGTACATGTATCCCTCCCACACTCTTGGGGAGAGGGTTGCATAGGGCATGTAACACCACAGGGTGGGAATCTTGGGAGCCCTTCCTAGAATCCTGCCTCCTACAGAATCCGTGGTCTAGCCCAAATTCTTTGTTGTACAGATGGAAAAACTGAGGCTGGCATAGCTGTAATTAAGACTCTAGGTCTTCAGCTTCCAGCTCTGGTGCTCTTTGAGGTCATTGGTTGTAGAGCTATTGTTGAGCCTTTTTTCCAGGTCTGTGCGGACTCTGAACTTGTGGGAAAAACCTCTGTGCTTTGGTCATCTTTGCATCGTTCTCTGCTCTCCAACTTGTACTGCACCCAGCAGACAGATATACAATAAATATTTTTTGGAGTTGATTTGACTAAGGATCCATGGGTTAATTTTTAGTAATTTGAAGGCTGAAGTGAACTGATCTAATGTCTGATACCAAACCAGTGAGGGATTCAGACACAAAAGTGAGCCTTATAGGACTTCGATGAAATATTAATAGAGTCCCTGTCAGTGACAATAATATCTCTTCTTCCAGCAGCAGCTGTGACCTTTATGAGTTAAGAAGCACCCTGGGGACCCTTCCTATAGTGCTGGGCCCCCTGCTTTTCAGCTACCGAAGCCACTCACCAATGATGGTCATGCTGGGGCTTGTGGAAGAACATGATGAATAGCTGAAAAGGATGCTCGAAATGTCAGCTAATGCCCCCAAAGTGATTCACTTGGGAATCTGCTGGGTTCATAAGAAACTTTCACTTCCCAGCTGTTTCAAGACATTTGAATAGACTTTGTTCTTCTTCTCATATTCCAGGCTTATTAATATGAAATATGTATCTATCTGAAATGAGGGGCCAGAAAATAGAATCATGTGGGAAATATAGATATAAAATATTTTATCTATAAAACAGTCCAACTTCCCTGGACTACATTTTTAACAAGAAGTAATTTTTCTGAGTTTCGGATACCTATACAATTTGTTGGAAAAGAGTCAATATCATGGGGACCATCAAATTCTGAGCTTAACTCCTTAGACCAGCATATTACCTGAAAAAGTGTAGACTTTTGAAGAATAACAAGGCCAACAGTGATTTGTAGAGTGAGGGACAGATACAGGGCAAGAAGGAAAAGTTTTCTCCAAAAAATGTAGGATTCTGGAAGGCACATTTGATTAGTTACTGTATGAGTTTTCTACTGCTGTATGACAAATTAACCCCAAACTTAGTGGCTTAAAATAAGGAACATTTATTATATCACAGTTTCCATGGATCAAGAATCCAGATGTGGCTTAGCTGAGAAGCTAAGCTGAGCTTCTGGCTCAGGGTCTCTTACAGGCTGCTATCTAGGTGTTAGCCAGGTCTGTGGTCTTATCTCAAGGCTCTGCTGGGGGAATGTCCTCTTCCAAGCTCATTCACATGGCTTTGGCCAGAGACATCAGTTCTTTGCCACATAGATGTTTCCATAGGGAAACTCACAACATGGCAGCTGGCTGCCTTCCGAGGGAGAGTGGGAGAAAGAGAGAGAGGAAGGGGAGAGAGAGACACACACACAGAGACAGACAGAGATTGAGAGGGAAGCCAGAGTCTTTTCCTAATCCTAATCTTGCTAATCTCAGCGTCTCATTACTTTCTCAATATTCTGTTCACTATAAGGGAGTCACTATGTCCTACTTATGATCAAGGGGTCAAGGGGAGGAGATTACACAGGCCGTGTATACCAGGAGGAAGGGATCACTGGAGACTGTCTCAGAGGTTGCCTATCACAGGCACAGAAAGGGATGGAAAAGTCCCTTTTGCTGTTGGAGCTTATCATAGCCTTCTGTCACTTAGGCAGGCACTAACCAGGCCCAATTCTCAACAAGGTCCAGAATGAGGCTTACCGTAATGCCGGAGCCGAGTCTTTTTGTGACTGTGCAGTTTGAGCAGAGATCTTCAGCAGGGCACTTTCTCATCACTGATGTAGTAGAGATGGAGGTAAGGTGCTGTGCAAGTTCAGGGGTACTCGTATCATTTCCAGCAGAGAGATCAGGCAAGACTTCCTATGGGAGACAACATTTATAATGAAATTTGAAAGGAAGAGAGGATAGTGTGGAGAGCAGAGCTGGGATGGGAGGAAAGGACATTCCAAGAGGAGGATCATGTGGACAGAGCCCCAGAGGTGGGGAAGAGCAGTCTGTGTCTTGAGGAAGCCATGCTGTAGGTCAGTGTTGAAGGTCAGTGAGATATTATTAAAGGGACTTGGAATGCAGCTTCCCTCCACACCTCCTCCAGTGTTCCTTCATGCTCTCTCCAAGTCACACCAGATACTTATTCTCTGTGGAAGCACAACCTCATAATTCACACAGTTCAATGTCTCAGTGTTTGTTTCAGGGAAATGACTTTAGCTAACTCAAATCTCCTATGTCAAAGAGGAATTACCAATGTTTGTATAACAAATTCTTTAATATATTCACTGCCCAATACATTATATGACTATTAAAGTCTGAAAGCTTGGCTTCTCCAAGTCTGGTTTTCCTTAATTATTCTAGGGTTAATTGTATGTGAAGGCAGCCAAGTTCATGGATAATTTCAGAAAGGACCCACAGCCCACTTGGTTAAAAACAAACTACCTAAATTTCCATCGCTCTAATAAATCTGTTGTGTTAAAGCGAAAGTTCTAGAAGGCTTTTGTCAAAATGCAAATGACAATCCCATATCAAAGATTCTTTCGTTACTCAGCTGGGAGTTACTCACAGTGAAGTAGTTACCTGCTGGTTGATGTCAGGGGAGAGAGCAGAATATAGAGAAGGCAGGACCAGCTGAGGCACCACAGTGTAAGGGATGCATAGGCAACAGGACACCTGAGGGCAGAGGGAGGAGGGCACCAACAGTGGAGGCCACAGTGAGAATCCTATGAGGTCAGAGCTGGAGGAGCCTAAGAGTTTACGATGACCATTTTTATTTTGTAGGTGAGGAATCTCTATGGAGGAGAACCGATTTAGTGTATCTGGCATGACAGGCCAGTGGGGGAGCAGGAGCTGGAACCCCGGGTTCCTGAAGCTGAAACTGAGTGACCAGCTCCCATTGTGCTCAAGTCTAAGTGACCTTCCCAGATCCTTCTCAGAATCAACCTCTCTCTGCCCCATGCCCTTTGCCCTCTTGTCTTTTGCCTACACCTTTACTTGGCCAATCTCAATCTACCTTGTATTAAAATGATGTGCACAGGAATTTATCTTTCCCCAAATAAATGGACATCTATCACTTGTGGTCCAGTATTCAGTCTCTCTTCTTTTAGTAAGAGTGCCCTAAGTTTCCCCTGGGAAACCACTGTGCTCATTTTATTTTGCGCTTGGGAATGATTGGCTCTATCTGCAGTCAGAAGCATGATCACTCCTCTCCTAAGCCATTGTTTCAGAGAGGGGCACACAATCCAAGCAGAGCCAGTGAGCTCTGAGGAGATGTTTTCTGGGATTCATGGAAAGAAAGGCTTTCTGTCCATCACCATATTTGGTCACATGAGGCTTGGCGCTGCTACAGCCATTTACCATCAGGAAGGAGACCAGCTTGAGGCTGAGGATGACTCGTGACAGAGGCAGAGCTGAGAGATGCAAAGAAACGATGTCTGGATTTTATTATTTGAGCCTTTGGATCAAACTCAAACAGAGCCCATTTCAATCCTTGGAGTATTTATCTATTTGAGTCAACAACCTAAAGTGATCCCACTCAGGTCTTCCTCTCAAAAACTAGCAAACAATGAATGAATGCTCACCTAACATCCGCAAAGCTAAATGTACTAAAGAGCTCCTTCCAAAAATAATAGACTCTTGCAAAGGCAAATTTTATTCTTCAAACCAGATGGCAGAAATTTCCTTATTACTCTAAAATGGTACTTCTTTGAGCTTAAGAAAATCTTAACACAGGGCTTTTAGGAGGGATTATATAAGAAGAATTTTCATAGTGTATTTGACTACATTTTCTCAAAGAATTCTAACAATCATTTTGATAGGTTATTATAAATGAGAACATGACCACCCTGTGAGATTTAGATATGGGACTGTTGACAAGTGCTCCAGACACCAATGGCCTGGGGCCTATTCCCCAGTGTAGACAGTGGTTTAGGTACATTAGTCAGACTGACTCTGGCTCTCATTATTGTTATGAATAAGTTGTTATAAAAATATAGACTCCAGACCTCCTATGTCTGACTCAGTTAAAATTTCACATGTTAAAAAGGGAAGATAAGAATGTTCTCTTAATGAGCTAATCATCACACTCTTACTTAACTGTTGCAAACAGAAGGCTAGGTATCCTCTTTAAAGATGGTTGACCTTAGCCTCTTGAATCATCTTTCCAAGCACCCAAAATCTTCCTAATGAACACTTTCAGGAAGTAAACTCTGACTTCCTTTTACTTTCCTTGAGAAAGGCCCTTTATCTCACATTTTTGAGTGTGGTTGAACCATATCCTCTTTGATGCAATGACTTTGGCCTCTTCAGCTAAGTTCTGGATTGGCTGTGACACTAATGCTAGATTGTAAGCTCCATGAAGGGAGAAGTCATGTCTGTCTCGCTCATTTTTATGTCCCCATTCAACTCAGAATCAGACACAGAGTGTCCATTCCAAAAACATTTGTTGAAGAAATGAATTTCTGAAAATTGGTTAGGGAATGTCAAGTAAGATTGAAAGTTGAGTTGGGATGATTAAGTAAGATTTCTGTAATATAATCATAGACATGAGTTGAAAACGAATGTTAAAAATCAGAGGTGAAACGTGCTGTAGTGGAAAGAAAATAGAATAATACCAAAACCCCTAAACGCCCATCTTTGCTTGAGATTTCCTGGCTGAGGGATTTGGAAAGCCGTTTGACTACCCTAAGTATCATTTTCTTCAATAACACAGGGTGAATTCATAGAGTTGCTATGAGGGTCAGACAAGATGGTGTATGTAAAATCCTTTGCACAGTTTTGGACACTCTATATATCTCTGGTGCAGAAATTAGGGAAAGGAAATGGTAATTCTAATGTGAGTTGAAGGAGAGCATTTGACGTGGAAACTAGCCAAGTAGAGGGCCCTTCCTTGATCAGCCAACTCTAATTTATTGGGAGATCTTAAGGTCTTATCTGGTACATTTACCAGTTGATGTCACAGTGTCTTCTATATTAATGATAAGAGTTTTAAGGGGCATTGGTGGTAGGGCGTGCTTATAAAGAGCTTCTGGAACTATCTGGGTGTGTGGGGGGGAAAGGGGCCCTGGAAAAAGAGGAAGCTTACAAATCCCATTTCTGAAGTCTTAGTTTAATCTTAAAAAAGTAAATCTCAAGCTCTGGAGACTAAATAGGGGTGCTGTAAAAGATTTCAGTGACTCACAAAGGACAGAGGACATGACGGATGTTTCTGGAGTTTTATATAATTTTGAACTTCTGTGACACAGGGATAGATATGGGCTGCAGCACAGTTTAGTTGATAAGATCTAAACTTTGGAGTCTAACATACTCCTGTTTGCATCTCTGTCAGTGCAATCCTAGGTGTCTCTGAAGATCAGTTTTTTCATCTGTAAAATGGGCATGTATATTAACTTTTGGTTATTAAACATATACCATGTGCCAGGATTTGTGAGAGGCTCTTTACATACATATCAGATTTAACTGAAATTATCAACCTTATACAGTGGTACTGAGATCAAGTAAAACCATGCACATAAAGTACATATTCCAGGCACATAGTAACTATTCAGTAAATGGTTGTTATAATTATTATCATTATTGGTTATTATTACAGAATTTTAGATTTCAGGTTTGGTGTTATTGTAGGTTGTGGTTAAGCTTGAAACTGAACTTTTTGTAATGAACTTTTTATAATAACAATCTCTTACCTTCTTATAATCTTCCTTATGCTTGTCAGACCCCTGAGAATGTATTGGGGCTCAGTTCTCTGAGTCTTCAGTCCAGATTTGTTAATCAGAGCCCACTTCTTTCTGAAGGATGTGAGAGGCATCCTGGCCAGGAGAAGATGCAATTCCAATAATTCTGGAATGTCATGACAGGTCCAATTGCCACACAGAGACTCATCTACCAAGAAAGGAAGAGGGAATAAAGGATTGAACTGGATTTGCTTTAGACTAAATGTTTATAAGATTCTTAGTGTCCTGAAGAGTTGAGCAGACTTGCCTCTAGATGATGCTATGGGTTGAACTGTGTTCTCCCTCAAACTTCATGTGTTGAAGTCCTAACCCCCAGTACGTCGGAATGTGACCTTATTTGGAGATAAGGTCTTCAAAGAGACTTTAATCAAATTAAAATGAGGTCTTTAAGGTGAGTCCTAATTCAATATGATTGGTGTTCTTATAAAAAGGGGAGATTTGGAGACAGACACATACACAGAGAAAATACCATATGAACATGAGGACAGCCATCATTGAGGCAAGGAGAGAAGCCTGGGACAGATCTTTCTCTCACAACTTAGAAGGAACCAATCCTGCCAACATCTTGATTTCAGACTCTAGCCTCCAGAACTGTGAGACAATAAATTTCTGTTGTTTAAGCTACTCAATTTATGATACTTGTTACAGCAGCCCTATCAAACGAATACAGTCAGGAATATGTTGGCTCTTTGAAGGCCATTGGTAGTACCTTGATGGGGTGAAATGGTCAGGGAAAGGTGATGCATAGGTATGACCAGCCATTCTTGAAAAAGAAGTAGATCACACCTGGAATCACTTCCACTCGTTGGTTAAACATGAGCTGGGATTCCAGAAAGTGTTTACAAGGTTCACTTCCCTTAGGCAAGGGAGAAAGCTGACTCATATTATGGTAGTAAATAATGACAGTAATGCGTGTTTTCAAGGACTGGGAATTCACCAAAATAAGTAGATTCTGTGAAACAGCCAGCCTGAATCATCGGATACTTTTTAAAGAAATAAAGACATTTAGCATCCACAATAACTGGAGCAGGGTAAATAGCATGCTTCCTAGTAGAATTCGTTAAATCACTTGTGTTTATTTTTTTATTTTTTACATGTTTATTGGAGTATAATTGCTTTACAATGGTGTGTTAGTTTCTGCTGAATAACAAAGTGAATCAGCTATACATATAAATATATCCGCATATATCCTCCCTCTTGCATCTCCCTCCCACCCCTCTAGGTAGTCACAAAGCACCGAGCTGATCTCCGTGTGCTATGTGGCTGCTTCCCACTAGCTGTTTTACATTAGGTAGTGTATATATATATGTCCCTGCCAATCTCTCAATTCGTCCCAGTTTACCCTTCCCCCTCCCCATGTCCTCAAGTCCATTCTCTATGTCTGTGTCTTTATTCCTGTCCTGCCCCTAGGTTCTTCAGAACCTTTTGGGTTTCTTTTAGATTCCATATATATGTGTTAGCATACGGTATTTGTTTTTCACTTTCTGACTTACTTCACTCTGTATAACAGATTCTAGATCAATCCAGCTCACTACAAATAACTCAATTTCCTATCTTTTTATGGCTGAGTAATATTCCGTTGTATATATGTGCCACATCTTCTTTATCCATTCATCTGTCAGTGGACACTTAGGTTGCTTCCATGTCCTGGATATTGTAAATAGAGCTGCAATGAACATTGTGGTACATGACTCTTTTTGAATTATGGCTTTCTCAGGGTATATGCCCAATAGTGGGATTTCTGGGTCGTATGGTAGTTCTACTTTTAGTTTTTTAAGGAACCTCCATACTGTTCTCCATAGTAGCTGTATCAATTTACATTCCCACCAACAGTGCAAGAGGGTTCCCTTTTCTCCACACCCTCTCTAGCATTTATTGTTTGTAGATATTTTGATGATGGCCATTCTGACTGGTGTGAAGTGATACCTCATTATAGTTTTGATTTGCATTTCTCTAAAGATTAGTGATGTTGAGCATCCTTTCATGCGTTTGTTGGCAATCTGTATACCTTCTTCTTATCCTTACTTTTGTTCTGCTATTTATAATGTGTCTTTTTTCCCTCTGTATGCATTTAAGATTTCCCCTTTATTCCTGGTTTTAATTAATTTGATTATGATGTGCCTTGCTGTAGCTTTTTCATGTTTCTTTTGCTTGGAATTTCTTGTGATTCTTGAATGTGTGGTTTTATAGTTTCATCAAATTTACAAAATTTTCAAAAACATTTTTTTTTGCGGTACACGGGCCTCTCACTGCCGTGGCCTCTCCCACTGCGGAGCACAGGCTCCAGACGCGCAGGCCCAGCGGCCACGGCCCACGGGCCCAGCCGCTCCGCGGCACGTGGGATCCTCCCGGACCGGGGCACGAACCTGCGTCCCCTGCATCGGCAGGCAGATTCTCAACCACTGTGCCACCAGGGAAGCCCTCAAAAACATTTTTTATATCAACCCTGTTTCTTTTGTCCTTCAGGGATTCCAATTACACATATATAAGCCTTCTTAAAGTTGCTCCACAGTTCACTGATGTGGTGTTCATTTATCTTTTTGAGTCACTTTTCTATTATTTTGGATAGTTTCTATTGCTAGGTCTTCAAGATAACGAATCACTTCTTTTGGAATGTCTAATCTGTAGTTACTCCCATCCAGTGGGAGTAAAATTTCCAGTGAATTTTTTTTTTTTAATCATCAGGCATTATAGGATTTAGCTTGTCTTTCACATCTCTACTTGTCCTTTTTGAACATATGGAGGATGGTTATAATAATTGTTTTAATGTCCTTGGCCAATTCTGACATTTTTGGCAGTTTTGGTCAGTTTTGTCCATTGATTTTTCTTCTGCTTATGGCATGTTTTCCTGATTTTTGTATGTATAGTAATTTTTGATTGGATGCCAGGCATTGTGAATTTTACCATGTGTGTTGCTAGGTATTTTCATATACTTATAAATATTCTTGAGCTTTGTTCTGGAGTACAATTAAGTTACTTGGAAATTGTTTGATCCTTTTGAGTCTTGCTTTGTAGATTTGTTGGTTGTAACTGGAGCTGAGTTCAGTATAGGGCTAATCATTTGCACTACTGAGGCAAGTCCTTTCTGTGTGTTCTACCCAGTGCATTATGAATCTTGAGGTTTTCTAGTCCGTCTGGTGAGAACAGGCACTACTTCCAGCCTTGTGTGAGCATCAAGCACTATTAACTGTAATTATTTCCTTCCCTACCTCAAATTGTTTCCGCATGTGTATGTACTGATTAGTACTCAGCTAAATAATTGGACCCTCTGCAGATCTTGGGGTTCTTTCTCTTTACAATGAACTTTCTTCAGCATTCTGTCCTGCAAACTTTAGTTGCCTTGCTCTCATCAAATTTTCAGCTCCATTTCCTTTAGGAAGTCCACTAAATATTTCCTGAGTATTCCCTCTCTGCATTGTGGTCTAGGAACCTTCTTAACACAGAAAGCTTGGGAAATTTTGGGTTTATTTCTTTCTTGCTTCTCAGGAACCACTGTCCTTTATTGCTTGATGCACAGTGTCTTGCAAGGTAGTATTTCATATATTTTGTCCAATTTTTATTGTTTCAGGCAGGAGGGTAAATCCAGTCCCTGTTACTCTATCTTGGGCAGAAGTGGGAGTTCTGGAAGAGACTTTTATTGGATGAATAATACCTATGCCTTAAAGTTGTACAAATTATATTGTATCCAATTATATTGTATTCAAAGCAACGTTGAAGCTTTATCTTATACCACCTGCAGTGACAAGCGGACAAGCTTTGAAGTTGGAAAGATCTAGATTTGAATCTTGGAACTGCCATTTAATAGGTATGTGATTTAGGGCAAGAAATGTAGGTTCCCTCAACCTCAGTTTAATCTTTGATAAAATGAGATGGAAAAAATTTACCTTAAACACACAGGAGTCTATGCATGATTTTTTATAGCAAAAATTTGGCAATAGACAGGGTGATACTAAAACAAATCAGAGTTAATCTATAGTTTGTATTTCTGTGAAACACCTAATAAGAATGAGAGAGACCTATATGTATTCTTAGGAAAAATGTTAACAACATACTGTTAAGTGAGTAAAGCAGAAAAACAAGTGGAGTGTGAACAGAATTTTAATTAAAAAATTATGTGTGTGTGTGTATGTGTGTGTGTTTATGTGAAGAAAACACCATCTGCAGGGATATATGAGCAATTTAAGTAGGAAGTAGGAATAAGAAAAATAGAGAATCTCTCTTTTTTTTAAACTTCAAAAAGAGTTGTATTTAAAAAATAATGGACACATATTAATTTCTTTTTGCAATAAAAATGAATAACAAGAGAAACAAAGTTCAAGAGAGATAATAGATGCACCTGGTGCAATTCACACCATCAACGTCCAGTAGCCAACAAGCACCAGGAGCACATATGTAGTCAAGTAAAGTTAGGCTTATTTCATAATAAGGAAGCACACATCCCAGAGCTGGACCAGAGTGTTGGATAAGAGGAGATTGGGAAGGCCTCTTGTAGGATTTAGGCTTGTGCTGGGTGATTCTAAGAAGGATTTAGGAAGTGGAGGTGAGTTCTCTTTTGAGTGTTTTTAGGAATTCGGTGGTTGAATATTTTGGTAATTTATACCTAAGAGATGAGAAAGTTAAAGGGGGTAAAGGAGGAGTATTTACTCATTTTAGTTGGAAGAGGGGAATGTTTAGCTATTTTTCTTGTTGCTAAGAGTACTTGTCCCTGTTTTATTTCAGACAAACTCACAGAGTGGCCTTTTTTTCTGTCTTGGCCCATCTCAGTCATGGAGTGGCCTTGTCTATTTATTGCTCATATTCTGTAAGGGTTGTTTATTTTCAGTTGGGAACATTATAGCTAATATATCAGCTATCGTCTCCAGGGCCATTTTATGATTTCTCCATACCATCAATAATTTCCTCTCTCCATTTATAGTTTATTTTGCTGATGATAAGATGACTTTACCCAATCTTAGAGTTAATTATGCTGGCATATTGGCTCTAATCCTATAGATTTTACTGTGGTCCTCATATTCCAGAATAATGCACAGCTAAATAAGAAAAAGTGTAATTTGCTTTATTCACAGTGCTTTTGTCTTTAGATTTTCTTCCCAGGCTAGTAGGCTGATTGCCCACCAAATGAATTCTCCCTAGACGGAGCTCATAGCTGAAGCCTATGGGATTACTACCTGTTCCCTTGAGTGTTTGTGACTATAGGCGCTGAGACAGGATCAAAGGAAACAACCTGTATTAGTTAGTTTTCTGCTGCAGGAGAGAGGAGCTTCCCAGAGGGGAAAGTTTTCATGTTGTAAATCTTAAGAGACTTCTTATTTGCTGTGTGTGTGTGTGTGCATGTGATGAGATTGTTTTTGTAATATGTCACACCCATGTTGAAATAGTCCTTGTTAGTACTCATTACTTTTAACATTTACCTAGAGTTTAAGAGTGCCAGGCACTATGATTTCTATGCATTATCTTATCTGTTCCTAACAAACAAGCAAAAAAACACATTGAAAAGTCTCATGAGATATGTATTATTATGAGAAACAAGGTTTGAAAGCTCAATTAGCTTCCAGGAAGACACTTCTGGGGAGTAGCAGGGGTGGGATATAAACCACATTGCAAAAGATTCTAAATCCTGTGCACTTAAAAACTACTTTCTAGTGGAGCATGCAATCAAAGCAACATTCTACGTATGCAGATATTTAAATATATTGGGCTCCATCTAATATTACTGAATCAATATCTCCAGGACTGGGGTATAGTAATTTACACGTTAAAAAACATTCCCTGGTCATTTGAATGCTGTTGTCCACAGATTGATATTAAGAGACAAGTGTAGGCTACATACTCACATAACTTCCAGTTAGAAAGCTGTCCATATTATTGTTTTTTATCATCATTCATCCACCCATCCATTCATTCAATATTTACAGAATATCTAATATGTCTAAGGCTCTATACCAGATGTTAAAAGGTCATAGAAAGAAAGCATATTTCAATTGCCTTATAGATGATAGTGAAGGTCTTATATGTAAATAAATAATTTAGATAGGAAGTGATAAATAATAAATAATATTTATTGATACAAGTGAAGTGCTGTGGGTATTCAGTGGAAGAAGAAATTACTTCCCAGGGCAGAAAGTTGACAGGAAACAGTGTTGACCTGGGAAAACTTCAGAGAGAGACTGACTCTTGAATTGGTAGTAAGATTTGGGCATACGGCAATATTTTGTTTCACAAGGTGCATGTACTGAATAACTGTATATGGCTTTCTGGCTTCGAAGAAGTAAGCGGCCATGTTATGAGAGGGCTTATGAAGAGGGCCTTGTGCCAAAGAACTGTGGATAGTCTCTAAGAGCTGTGAGTGGTCCCTGGCTGACGGCCAGGAAGAAGGTAGGAATCTGTCATAAATGGCAAGGAGATGAATTCCATCAATAAATGAGTGAGCCTGGAAGCAGATCCATCCCCAGTTGGGCCTCCAGATGAGTTCCCAGTTCTGGCTGACACCTTGATTGTACCATCTCAGAGGATGCAGTTAAGTGATGTGCAGATTTCTGACCATAAAACTATAAGATAACAATTGTGTGTTTTTTTGTTTTTAAAGAAGATGTTGGGGGTAGGAGTTTATTAACTTATTTATTTATTTTTGCTGTGTTGGGTCTTCGTTTCTGTGCGAGGGCTTTCTCTAGTTGTGGCAAGCGGGGCCACTCTTCATCACGGTGCGCGGGCCTCTCACTATCACGACCTCTCTTGTGGCAGAGCACAGGCTCCAGATGCGCAGGCTCAGTAGCTGTGGCTCACGGGCCTAGTTGCTCCGCGGCATGTGGGATCTTCCCAGACCAGGGCTCGAACCCGTGTCCCCTGCATTAGCAGGCAGATTCTCAAACACTGCGCCACCAGGGAAGCCCAATTGTGTGTTTTTTAAGCCCTTAAATTTATGGAACTTTGTTATGCAGCAATAAACACAATTTGGAATTACTATAATACAGATTTATTTCCCTATTGAGGAATAGTTACTTTCTTGGCCTTGTTTTTCAAAACAATGCTACAATAAACATCCTTACATATATGTTCTTACAGATTAAAACTTTTATTTCCATAGATCCATTTGCGAGGCTGAAATTCTGGATGGAATATTCTTCCTTTAAAAAGATATTGCCAGATTCCTTCTGAAGTAAGGTAACACTTCAATTATCTATTAGCAAATGTGAGAGCATCCTTTTCCTTACATCATAGCAATTAATAGGCATTATCATTCTTTTTCAATTTTTGCCAGTCATATTGGCAGTTATCTCATTGTTACTTTAATTTTCAGCTCCATATTAATAGATTGAGCAACCTTTCCTATGTTGTTTGGCTCTTCATTTTTATTTTTATTTTTTTACATCTTTATTGGAGTATAATTGCTTTACAATGGTGTGTTAGTCTCTGCTTTATAACAAAGTGAATCAGCTATACACATACATATATCCCCATATCCCTTCCTGCTTGCATCTCCCTCCTACCCTCCCTATCCCACCCTTCTAGGTGGTCACAAAGCACCGAGCTGATCTCCCTGTGCTATGCATGTTTTGATTTCTTAAACATTGGCACTGTTAGTCTGGTTGTTTACAAGCATAGAGAACTAGAAATCAAGGATCAAACTTGAAGTACTTTTTTCCAACCCCTTTTAGGGCTTCTCTCACATCTTGGTTTCTCAGGCTGTAGATGAGGGGGTTTAACATGGGGATCATGATGCCATAAAACACAGAAGCCATTTTTTCTTGCTCTTGAGACTCTGTGGTGCGACGGTGCAGATATATGTAAGACAGAGTCCCATAGAAAATGGTGACGGCTCTCAGGTGGGAGGCACGCGTGGAGAAGGCTTTTCTCCTCCCTGCAGCAGGAGAGATCTTCAACATGGCAGCCAGGATAAACATGCAGGAAAAGATGACGACCGACACGGTGAACGTCAAGTTAAACTCCACAAAGGCTGCTAGTAGCATGACATTGAAGTAAATACTGGAGCATGAGGGGGCCAGAATTGGGGGTTCATCACAGACAAAGTGGTTAATTTTACTGGATTTACAAAAGTTCAGTGAGAAAGTAAAACTTACATTTACAGAAGCATTTAAGAAACCCATGATGTACGAACCAACTGAGGGTTGAATGCAGACTCTCTGGGACTTAACAGTTCCATAGCAAAGTGGGTTACAGATGGCCACATAATGGTCCACTGCCATAGCAGCCAGGATGTAGCAGTCACTTGTTACAAAAGTACCACAGACAAGTAATTGCACCATACATCCTATGAATGAGATGGATTTTTTTTGTGCTCATCAAATTCTCCAACATCTTGGGAGTAACAGCAGAGGCATAACAGAGGTCAACAAAAGCCAGGTTTTGGAGGAAAAAGTACGTGGGGGTGTGAAGGGAAGAATCCGTCTTGTTAAGTAGGATCATGCCAATGCTACCCACTAGGTTGGCCACATAGATCACTAGAAATACTATGAAGAAGACATGCCAAGTCTTGCGTTGACCAGCGAATCCCAGGAGAATGAATTCAGTCACTTCACTGCCATTGTTTTGTTCCATGGCTGGCAAAGATTAAATATCAGCTGAAAAGGTGCAAAGAAAGAAAAGCAGAGAAACTAAGACTATTGTGATCCTTTAAATAATTCTGGAATTGGAACTGGTATAATATTTAAGTTCAGAGTTAAGTCAGAGAATAATTTCCATGGCATAATTGATTTACATTTTTAAAGGCTGAACCTTGACATTTTATGTAGATATTTTCATCTATAGTTTGGGATGTTGTCATGGACCAAACAGCATCTGTGTTCTCAGGGTGCAGAGTGATGGGTATTTCATAAGTATGTCAATTCAGGAACAAATAAGATATACATAAAGAAATACTTTAATTATGCTTTCTTTTATGCTCTCTATATTTTAATTAGAAATTCCAATTTGCTTAAATACTAATCATTGTATTTAAAATCTTGACATATCCATAGAGTTCTATATGATCTTGTTTACACTTATCTCCATATTTTCATTTTATCATTTTCCCTTCCTTAGTAGTTCTTCTCTGCCATGATGGTCTCATAAAATTGTAGAGTCCCTTATGGAAGTGTTTATCGAAGTATTTATGGTAAAGCATAATTTTCTTTATAAAATTTCCAATCTGTTGTGGCCCCATATTTTTGTAAAAAACAATAAAAAGTTCTCAGCATTGTCAAAATTTTGTGATAGTTTAAATGCTCAATCTCACTTTCTGTAGTTATCTCATCAGAGTAGAAACAAAGAGTTCAAGGACTGGTGCTGGACCATGGACCACACATTGAGTAGCACTGCTCTATGGTGTCCATCCATCATAATTTACCTATGAGCTTTCCTAGTGATAGATAGCAGATTGCCTACAACTTGTCTCCACTACAAATAACTCAGAGTGAAATTTTTTGTAGGGTGTATTCCTAGGGACAATTTTTTTGAGTCTGGAGGTATGCACATAATTAACTTGACCAAGGTTTTCCAGATCACTTTCTATAATGGATGCGTCAGTATACACTCCTCCCATCTGTGCATGGAGGTTCCCATGTCCTTACTTCCTAGTGAACAGTGGTATTTTCCTAATTTTTTTTTGCCAGGAAAATAAGTGTAAAGTGTTATCTCATTTTTATCCATTTTTCCCCCTTTTATTCCAAGTAAATTTAATCATTGTCTAATGTTCTTAGAATTTGGGGGTTCTATTGTTTTGTAAATTGCCTATTTATATTGTTTGTAAATATTTCTATTGAGTTGCTATTAGATGTTCTTTGTTTATGCAAGATTTGAATTTCTTGTCAGTTTTTGACTGGAAAGTTTTCCTCACATTTTATCATCTATTAATTTTGCCTATGTTATCCTTTATAGAACAGAAATCTTTAAATTTAAAATAACGTTTCCTCATTTTTTTGTTTTATTGTTTGTTCTTTGGAAAAATAAATTTAATTCCCTAGTTTATTTCCTCAGGATAGTAAAAAGCAATAATAAAAAATTTGTTTTCATTTTAGGTTGTTGGCACATGGTATTTGTGGCACTATGGCATTTTATATCATACACATAATTTGATAAATGTTACTTGTGTTTTCTCAATATTTATTTTTTAAAGTAAGTAGGCAAACAGGATAGAGAGTGATCAGTAGTCACTGTGTGTGTGTCTCTGTGTATATGCAAAATATATAAATATTGTAAAACCATTAAGTGATTTGACTTTTTACACACAGACACTAGACCCAGTTATGTTACAGGAAACTTCTACCAAACATTTTTGGAACAAATAATAATAATATTTACTCAGGTAAATTTGTTCGAAATGCATACAAATGTCAAAGAATTTAGTATACAGTATATTTAAGTATTTTCTATAAACTACCCCATGGGAAAAACTCACAAAAGATATAACGAGGATAATTATAGAAGGAAAACTTAAATGGTCAATGGAAACATGGATATATACACAAGTCACCAGTAATCAGATAACTGTATATTAATACTGCATTGAAACATAATTTTACACTCAGTCTAAAATGCAAAGTTTAGGTGAGAATGTGGACTCACATATTTCTGGTCAGAAGGTAAATTAGAACAGTCAGTCATGTTGGAGACAAGTTTGGAAATATTAATAAAATTAAACACATGCCTCCCTTTAGTCCAGAATTTCCATTATGAGTACATATTCTGGATAAATTTTTGACCACATAAACAAGGATACACAGACACACATACCCTTGTAAGTATGTATATGAATATGTGTACATATAAATATATACACAGAAGAATGTTCATAGCAGCATTCTTGAACATAGAAAAAATAAGAATGTTTAAATCAGTGAGAATTCAGTAAACTGGCGTTACTACATCAATGTCAATAAATATCTGAAATGGAATGTTGAGTAATAAAAAGCAAGTTGCAGAAGTTAAATGGTGACTACATGAATGCTTGTTACATTATTTTAAATGTATTTTTATGCACCTTAAATATTGTGCAATGACAGAAGTTCCTCACAAAAAAACCCACATCCCCGTTCATCAGTAGAGAGCTTCTTACTCTGGTGTCTGTAATGCCAGGCAGAGCTGTAGCTCCACAGATGTGATAGTCAGTTTGGGATAAGAAGGTGCCTTTAGTGGCGGGGAGTATAGCAAAGCAAACCTGTGGTTAATGTGGAGAGTCTGGCTCTTTCAAACAGCTTGAGAAATGAACAGGGTGGGATAACTCTGCCGTGAAGGAAGAAGGAACAATTCTCTTCTTCCAACATTTAGTGACGGCTAAAGGCTAATAAGTATGTGTGATTTGCCTCCTCAGGTAACTTTGCTGTAAAATAGATGAAATGCAACCCTTTCAAGGAGGCTTCCATCCAGTGGGTGACAGCACTTGTCAGAAGAAGCTAGCATAGGTCACGAGTCCACTTAAACTAGTATCTTGATGAGATAATGATATTTGCTATGTTAGCTTAATCTTTTTGAATTCAAATAAAATGTATGACATGACAGTTTTCAAGAGCTATGTAAAAACCAGTACAAAGACCACACACACACACACACACATACACACACACACACACAAGAACCTGAGTATTCTGAACATGCTTAACCTACACTGAAACCTGGTGCTTTTGAAGCTTCATCTGTATTAAGCACTGTGCAGTAGAAAGTACCTGGGTTTGAAATCTGGTCCCACCACGTCATAGAGACAAATTATATAACTCCCCCAGCCTCAGTTCTACCTTATATAAAGCAGGGACCACAGAATTACTTAGAAGGTAATAATGCTCATTGTGACACTGTACAATAGCAAAAGTTTGGAAATAGAGTTAAATAAATCAGAATAGATTCATATTATGAATCAATACATAGTCCAAAAAAGCATGTGATATATACTCTTATGAAAAGGTGATCATATAATATCGTCAAATGAACAAAGCAAGTTGCAGACTAATATGTAGAGCTCGACCCTCTTAAAATAAAACTTGTTTTTTTGTTTTTGTTGTTTGTTTGTTTTTACTCCTTCTCTCTCTTTTTCTCATTTTTAAAATTTATCCATGAAAAAGCTCTGGAAGGATTCACACCAAACTTTTAATGATTATCCCTGTGCATGTGAGTAGGGAGAGGAAGTCTTTAAACTTTTCAACTTCATCACCTTTTCATCTTAAAATAGCTTTAATTGTTTTAAGAAGGAAGGGGAAGGGAAAGAAGTCAAGTCTGCTTTGTAATGCTGTGACTTAAAGTGATGTGATTTATATAAACTACCCAGCACAGGGCCAGACGTTGAACGGGCACTCAAAACTGGTCATAACACATGCAGATAACACACTAAAGCCATAAACTACTCACTACTCATTCATTCATTTAATCTTTCAATCATTTGTTCATTCATATCCTTCTCAGGAAACACTCAGCCCAATTCACTTCCCTCACTCCATTTCCACTGTGTCACCAGGGATGAAGCCTTTATTCCTGGGTCTTGGGGTGAGACTTCTAGAACTTTGGCTCTGACCCCTTTGCTCCACTTCCAACACACACTGGGATGACACATGGCTGATTTTGAAAAATGGGCTGTGCTTTTTTTACTTACATGAGGGTTGCATCCAGATTCTCTTTCTGCAACTGGTACAGGCAACTTGTCCACCAAGGTCTCTGTGTGCTTCCTTCTCACTGGGGAGTTTAAAGCTGGAGCCTAAGGGATCAATACTTTCTCCCTTGAGAACCTGAGCTTCCAGGGGCTGTAATGGAATCGGAATAAACAATGTCCAGTAGTTATTTTCTGCTGGAGAACATTTAAGCTTTCTCTAGAGAAGATATATTTAATCATGTTACTGTCATTAGGGACTTTTTTGTCTGTGTGTTGTCTTGTCATAGAACAGCTCCATTAAAATTGTTTCTTGTGAATCAGGTTGAGCAAGTTTTACTACGTCTAAGAATTTGTGTTCAGTTCTAGAAAATTGATCTTGTCACCATAATCAGCTAAAAATAGGGCTATCTGGAAAAAAGAAATCCAAAGCTAATCTCAGTTTAAGTCCATATGCCCCTAATCGAACAAACAGAGTTACTATTATGTGAATAATTTTTTTATATTACCACTTTGACCTTTTTTTTTTTTTTTGCGGTACGCGTGCCTCTCACTGTTGTGGCCTCTCCCGTTGCAGAGCACAGGCTCCGGACGCGCAGGCTCAGCGGCCATGGCTCACAGGCCCAGCCGCTCCGCGGCATGTGGGATCTTCCCGGACCGGGGCACGAACCCCTGTCCCCTGCATCGGCAGGCGGACTCTCTACCACTGCGCCACCAGGGAAGCCCCACGTTGACCATTTTCTAATTTGAAGAAAAAAATTGACTCTTGATCCCTTCTTTGTTTTTCTCTAATAATGTTTATATGTTAAAATTCAGTCCTGGATAAAGACACCCTTTCTTCCAGTTACAGTTTACACCATCAGAATACTTCAGATAACAATCTGTAGAATAAGAGATTTTGAGTAGCGTTTGGCTATGATGCTGCTAGGGCTAAACCTTTAATCTATGAAAGGAGAAAGCGAGATTCAATGAGTCTGTAGCTTCTTGTCTGAAGGAAAGTTATTGCCAAAGGGTGGTGAGCTGACATTCAATATTCCTTATTGGAATGACCAGTGTCTCAGTTAGGAGTGTGTTCCACTGCAAGTAGATGAAAATCCAACTTACTTTTGGCTGTTACTTTGGCAAAGACAGTGACTTATATTTCCTTCCTAGCATTAGTTTGGAAGTCAAAACTCACATTTTGTGATTTGCGTAGTCTTTCCCATATGCTGGTTGCTTCACAGTCTAACATGTCTATTATAGTGTTAGACATCACATTCCCTTTCAAAGCAGGAAAAGGATCCTGGAGGGTAGAGTGATAACCACATACACACCCTTGATCAGGAAAACAAAAGCTTTCCCCAAATCCAGCAGACGTCTACTTAGATCTCACCAGCTAGAACTGTGTTACCTGGAGTAGCAAAAACCTCTGTGCCCTGCACCACATCTGAGCTACTCGATTTCACTGCATCTGCAGTGGAATGCAGATTTCCTACAGTATCTCTCTGCATCTCTGTCTCAGGAATATCCCAGAAGCCATGCAAGATATTCCATGACCATCAAGCAATGGGAGAGGGGAAGTGAATAAATTGTCTTAAGCTCTTGTTCTTTACAAGGACAGCTGTGTAGGACATTCTACATAGTTTACCAAAGTTCCCTGTGGGATTTTCAGTTTCCTGGGTGTCAGTCAGCTAAGTTATTCATCCTTTCCTTGCTTTTGTCCTGCTATCTCATTATTCCTGCTCCCTCCCTGCGCTGCCTGGGATAATTCTCTTCCAAAAGTTTAGTAAACTGCATAGTATGAGGGAACAGTTCCCATAGGACTGATGTCAGTTAGACACTAGTCAAAAATTCAAGGGTCCTCAGAGCCACTTTCAATTGTACCTCTCATTAGGGGCCTCCACAATCATCCTCAGGTTTGATAATTCACTAAAATCACTCTATGTTATGGCTTGAATGTTTCTGTCCCTCTGCAATTCATCTGTTGAAATCTTAACCCATTGTGTGACAGTATTAGGAGGTGGGGCCTTTGGGAAGTAATTGAATCATGAGGGAGCAGACCAAAAGAATGGGACTATTGCCCTTAAAAGAGACCCCAGACTGTTCTCCAGTTGTTTGTCCATCCTGTGAAGACACAACGACAGGGCAGCAGTCTGCAGTCGAGAAGAACACTCTCACCAGACCCCAACTTTGCTGGCACCCTGATTTCAGACTTCTAACTTCCACAACTGTGAGAATTAAATTTCTGTTGTTTAGAAGCCACTCAGTCTATGAAATTTTCTTAGAGCCTTTCCTAACGTATCAGGGAAGCACTATATGTACAATTACAGTGTTAGTATAGCAAAAGGATACAAATTATAACCAAAGGAAGATGCATAGAGGGCAATGCCTAGGAGGATTCCAAACCTGAAGCTTCCATCATCCTCAGATATGCATTACCCCCACCACGTGTCAACATGTGGCAATATGCATGGAGCCTGGCCAACCCAGCAGCTCACCTGAGCCTTGGGTGTGCACAGTTCTTTTCTGGGCTCTATGTCATTGCTCATGTGGCTGGTCTTTAGTTTTCAATCCCTCCTAGAGGTTCAGTGATATACCTTTGGTTCAAGTTCCTCTGGAGGTTGGAACTGATAGGGTATATCCCAAAATCCCCATCACATATCACATTGTTAGACTGTCTAGTGGCCAAAGCCTCCAGGCAAACAAAAATACTCCTTTTAGGGTAGGTATTTCAGGGGCTTAGAGGTCAACTCCAAGTAGGTGAAGGCAAAGGCCAGACCTTTCTTTAGGTAAGGTTACTTCTTCATTGAACCACCACCCCCACTCACACACATACATTACCTTTACCCAAGGCCATATCTCAGGAGCCCAAACTAAGACACATAACACTCTAGCTACAGTGGAAGCTTAAAAGTAATATATCTATTTATCAGCTGCATCACCTTCCATATAAAATTGGGCTCTTTTTAGGAAGGAATAAGAGGAGAATGGACAGTGGATAAAAAAACAAGTATATTTTGCCATATATAAATAGGGGTGGTGAATAGATTCTTTGTCTTAAGCTTCTGTAGAGATTCTCTTCTCCATGTCATTCTTGTTCAAAACTTTTGTGGGATACCATATTTTCTTCCATCTTGGTCTAGACAAATATTTCCTATTTAGTTAGTCATTTTTGCTAATCCTTGACTTCCAATTTTGGTTGAAGAATTGAGCCTCCATCATAATGTCTTAAAGACAGTCGTTGGATCCCCAAAGCCCTTATAATATGGGATACTACAAGAAGAGTTAGCTGTACTGTGCTGTAGCTAGCATTCTTTCTCACTACACTGACCACAGTTAGGTATTTTGGTGCAATCTCTACTCATTCTTTTAGTAAGAATTTCATGAGCACCTAATAAATTCCTGAATTATTAGATACTGGGGTTACAAGAATGAGCAAACTACACATTATCATTGTGTTTACAGAGATTAGATTTGCGTGTTTCTCATATATACACCTATGGCAGTATGAATCATATCCTGACCAGGGTGTCAGCTAAAAATATATATATTTTAAAAATTTTATTGAAGTATAGTTGATTTACAATGTTGTTAATTTCTGGTGTAGAGCAAAGTGATTCAGTTATACATATATATATTTTTTCATATTCTTTTCCATTATGATTTATCACAGGATATTGAATATAGTTCCCTGTGCTGTACAGTAGGACCTTGTTGTTTATCCACCCTACATATAATAGTTTGCATCTGCTAACCCCAAATTTCCAATCTATCCCTCCCCCACCACACCTCCCACTTGGCAACCACAAGTCTGTTCTCTATGTCTGTGAGTCTGTTTCTGTTTCATGGATAAGTTCACTTGTGTCGTATTTTAGATTCCACATACAAGCAATAACATATGGTATAAAAAAATATTTACTCCAGGCAAAAGCATGGTGGGTATGGTCACAAATTCTTTCCTTCAATGCAGCCTCAGCTTTTCAAGGTGATGTTGCAGAGCTTTCCATTAAGTGGTAGAGCCAATTACCCCAAATCTTTCAATCTGGGTTACCCATGTGATTTGCTATGGCCAATGTGATATCAGCAAATGCAGTAGAACACTAACCACTTGGATATGTCTCGCATTCAGTGTTAGTAATTTATGTCCGAGCAAGAAGGACTTATTCCTTACTGATTGTATAGCTTCTTTTACTTCCTTATTTCACAGGCAGTAGATAAGGAGGTTAAACATGGAATCATAATGCCACAAGATGACGATGGTTTTTCCTAGTCTTGGGAGTTGGTAGATTTAGGCTGTTTGTTAGTACATGTAAGAGACAGCCCCAAAGAAAATGATGAGAGATGTCAGTAGCAAGACATCTGTGGTGCAGGACTTTTTCTTCCCCTGTAGCAGAGGGCAAGTTCAGGATGGTGGAAGATATGTGTGTATGAGAAAATAACGATCAACACAATTCAAAATGAAGTTAATGACAGGATAGATTTTAAAACATTTTCACCAAGTGTATTTCTAATTGAATTTTTGTTGAGAGGATTATAGATTTATGTGCAGTTGTAAGAAATAATACAGTGAGATCCTTTGTACAGTTTGCCCAGATTCCTCCTGTGATAGGCAGTTCCCAAATATCTTTGTATCCTCCACCTGGGGTCTCTAAATGTGTTAGGTTACATGTAAAAGAGGAAATAAGGTTGCAGATGGAATTAAGGTTGCTAATCAGCTGACCTAGAGATGGAAAGATTATTCTGGATTTTCCAAGAGTCCTTAAAATTGGAAGAGGGGGCAGAAGATTGAGAGTCAGAGATTTGAAGATGTTGTGATGCTGGTTTTGAAGATGGAGAGAATAGGCTATAAGTCAAGGAATACCGGTGGCTTCTAGAAGCCGAAATAATTAAGTAGATTTTTCTAGAATCTCCCTAAAGGAACGCAGCCCTGGTGACACTTTTATTTAGAGACCCATTTTATATCTGCTAACTTCCAGAACTCTAAGATAATATATTTGTGTTGTTTTAGGTCACTAAATTTCTGGTAATTTGTTAGAGCACCAACAGAAAACTAATACACCCCTAATGGCAGCATTTTGCAAAATTATAGTATAATATCACAACCAGGATATTGACATTGATGCAGTCCACTGATTTTACTCACATTTCCCCAGTTTGTGTCTGTGTGTTTGTATTAAGTTCTGTAACATTTTATCACCTGATGTAGTTTCCTTTGTACACCACCATGGTCAAGATACTGAACAGTTTCCAAACCACAAGGTTCCCTTGTATTCTTCTTTTTTAACCACCACCTCCTCCTCCCCTGGCCCTACCTCATTCTATCTCTAACTCTCGTAACCATTAATCTGTTTGTCCTCCATTTCTAAGATTCTGTCATTTCAAATATGATGAGCACCATACAGTGTATGACTTTTTGCTTTGGTTTTTCTCACTCAGCATACTTCCCTGGACATTCATCCAAGTTGTTTTGTGTATCAATAGTTCATTGATTTTCTTCTTGAGTGATTTCACTTTTTAGGAGGGTATCTTCTTGATGGTTGGGCTTTGCACTTCTGCTTCATGGATATTTTAGTCTTCATCCTGTCTTGGTCTCTAGCTACCCTTCCACTTGGCTCTCTCAGGCTCTGGGGCTGCTGTTCTAGGCTGGGAATGAGTCCTACATCCCTATCCATCCCTTTCCTTGCAAAACAGCATCTTTTTTTCCTTTGAATCATGTAGTTACTTCCTAAATCTCTTCCTATCTGGTATCTGGTTCAATTACAGGTGTCCAGTGATCCTACACTAGGCCATCAGTAAATGTTTGACATTGCAAATAAATACACTAATGGATGCACAAAATACTGATTCAGTCAAGACTGGGACCTTTATTTTCTGCTCCTCTCAGTCTAGTCTGGACCCAAACTAAAGTGTAGCTGATGGTTTATGAAACACATGTGATTGTGCAAATCAGACCATTACTACTCTATACAATGTTTGAAAGGAAGGATTCTCTCTTGGACAACTGCTAACAATTGCTAATCACTCCCTGGTCAGAACCCAGATGAACTATTTCCTCCTATTTGGGATGTCCAAATATTTCCTTTTGGGATTTCTTTCACCTCAGTATTGAAAGCAGAGTACTACGTGATCCTCTATTTTGTGCCCTATTTCCAATTTGGACACCTGGACTTCCTAACCTGTATTAAATTTTATTTTGTTTTATCATTTCCTCCCTAGCTTTACTGAGGTATAATTGATAAAATTGGCATATATTTAAGGTATATAACTTTGTATTTTGATACAGGTATACATTGTGAAATTATCACCACTATCAACCTCATTCACATATCCATCATCTCACAATCTTCTTTTTCTTTTTTTGCCCAATGCTCCTTGTGTTGTTATTTAATAGTGCATTTTCTGACCAGTTCATTAGATTGGCTAGTACTATTTTTTTTTTTTTTTTTTTTTTTTTTTGCTGTATGCGGGCCTCTCACTGTTGTGGCCTCTCCCGTTGCGGAGCACAGGCTCCGGACGCGCAGGCTCAGTGGCCATGGCTCACGGGCCCAGCTGCTCTGCGGCATGTGGGATCTTCCTGGACCGGGGCACGAACCCGTATCCCCTGCATTGGCAGGCAGACTCTCAACCACTGCACCACCAGGGAAGCCCGGCTAGTACTATTTTAATGTGAAACTTGCTCATTAATCTAGCTAGCATGGCATCTTTAGATTTATGTGGGGCTTTCCATCACCTATCCTGAATCTATCAACTAAAACTTTTTTGTAAATAGTTTATCTTCCTGATTCAAAAGGCTCTTGGCATCTCTTCAATTTCTCTGTGAATTTCTGTACTTTAAAGTTATCTGTCTGCACAAAAATAACTGGTATATCTTTCCTAAATGAATGACAAATTTTGGGGCTTTTAGATCCACCTACAGATTTTCTAACTCTAATGGAGAAGTACGTAGAAAATGTTTGCAACAGTCTCCTCACCTTATTCAAGAAAGAGATGGTTTCAGAATCAACAGGGTAACTAATGCCAAAATGAAGTCATACTATCATATACGAAATAGGTGTTTTCAAGTGTTAGACAAGGTAACTAGTAAAAGACTATTAGGTAGAAAGGGTAACAGCTTGAGTTGAGTCATAATGCACTTTTCAAAGCAGTACATTTATTTACATTTCAGGTTTATGCAATAATTGGAACAGAGCATATGAGGAGACTCCTTTTTTCTTTTTAACATCTTTATTGGAGTATACTTGCTTTACAATGCTGTGTTAGTTTCTGCTTTATAACAAAGTGAATCAGTTATACATATACATATATCCCATTATTTCTTCCCTCTTGTGTCTCCCTCCCTCTCAACCCCCCTATTCAGGGTCTTTTGTGTTTCCACACGAATTGTGAGACTTTTTGTTCTACTTCTGTGAAAAATGCTAGTGGTAGTTTGATAGGGATTGCATTGAATATGTAGCTTGCTTTGGGTAGTATAGTCATTTTCACAATGTTGATTGTTCCAATCCAAGAACATGGTATACCTCTCCATCTGTTTGTATCATCTTTAATTTCTTTCATCAGTGTCTTATAATTGTCTGCATACAGGTCTTTTGTCTCCTTAGGTAGGCTTATTCCTAGATATTTTATTCTTTTTTGCTGCAATGGTAAATGGGAGTGTTTTCTTTTTTTTTTAAACATATTTATTGCAGTATAATTGCTTTACAATGGTGTGTTAGTTTCTGCTTTATAACAAAATGAATCAGTTATACATATACATATGTTCCCACATCTCTTCCCTCTTGCGTCTCCCTCCCTCCCACCGTCCCTATCCCACCCCTCTAGGTGGTCACAAAGCATCAAGCTGATCTCCCTGTGCTATGCGGCTGCTTCCCACTAGCTATCTATTTTACGTTTGGTAGTGTATATATGTCCATGCCACTCTCTCACTTTGTCACAGCTTACCCTTCCCCCTCCCCATACCCTCAAGTCCATTCTCTAGTAGGTCTGTGTCTTTATTCCTGTCTTACCCCTAGGTTCTTCATGACATTTTTTTTTCCTTAGATTCCATATGTATGTGTTAGCATATGGTATTTGTTTTTCGCTTTCTGAATACTTCACTCTGTATGACAGACTCTAGGTCCATCCACCTCACTACAAATAGCTCAATTTCATTTCTTTTTATGGCTGAGTAATATTCCATTGCATATATGTGCCACATCTTCTTTATCCATTCATCGGATGATGGACACTTAGGTTGCTCCCATGTCCTGGCTCTTGTAAATAGAGCTGCAATGAACATTTTGGCACATGACTCTTTTCGAATTATGGTTTTCTCAGGGTATATGCCCAGTAGTGGGATTGCTGGGTCATATGGTAGTTCTATTTGTAGTTTTTTTAAGGAACCTCCATACTGTTCTCCATAGCGGCTGTACCAATTCACATTCCCACCAGCAGTGCAAGAGTGTTCCTTTTCCTCCACACCCTCTCCAGCATTTATTGTTTCTAGATTTCTTGATGATGGCCATTCTGACCGGTGTGAGATGATATCTCATCGTAGTTTTGATTTGCATTCCAAAACCAGACAAAGATGTCACAAAGAAAGAAAACTACAGGCCAATATCACTGATGAACATAGATGCAAAAATCCTCAACAAAATACTAGCAAACAGAATCCAACAGCACATTAAAAGGATCATACACCATGATCAAGTGGGGTTTATTCCAGGAATGCAAGGATTCTTCAATATATGCAAATCAATGAACGTGATACACCATATTAACAGACTGAAAGAGAAAAACCATATGATCATCTCAATAGATGCAGAGAAAGCTTTCGACAAAATTCAACACCCATTTATGATAAAAACCCTGCAGAAAGTAGGCATAGAGGGAACTTTCCTCAACATAATAAAGGCCATATATGACAAACCCACAGCAAACATCGTCCTCAATGGTGAAAAACTGAAACCATTTCCACTAAGATCAGGAACAAGACAAGGCTGCCCACTCTCACCGCTCTTATCCAACATAGTTTTGGAAGTTTTAGCCACAGCAATCAGAGAAGAAAAGGAAATAAAAGGAATCCAAATCGGAAAAGAAGAAGTAAAGCTGTCACTGTTGCAGATGACATGATACTATACATAGAGAATCCTAAAGATGCTACCAGAAAACTACTAGAGCTAATCAATGAATTTGGTAAAGTAGCAGGATACAAAATTAATGCATGGAAATCTCTGCCATTCCTGTACACTAATGATGAAAAATCTGAAAATGAAATCAAGAAAACACTCCCATTTACCATTCCAACAAAAAGAATAAAATATCTAGGAATAAACCTACCTAAGGAGACAAAAGACTTGTATGCAGAAAATTATAAGACACTGATGAAAGAAATTAAAGATGATACAAATAGATGGAGAGATATACCATGTTCCTGGATTGGAAGAATCAATATTGTGAAAATGACTGTACTACCCAAAGCAATCTACAGATTCAATGCAATCCCTATCAAACTACCACTGGCATTTTTCACAGAACTAGAACAAAAAATTTCAAAATTTGTATGGAAACACAAAAGACCACGAATAGCCAAAGCAATCTTGAGAACAAAAAACAGAGCTGGAGGAATCAGGCTCCCTGACTTCAGACTATACTACAAAGCTACAGTAATCAAGACAGTATGGTACTGGCACAAAAACAGAAAGATAGATCAATTGTACAGGATAGAAAGCCCAGAGATAAACCCACGCACATATGGTCACCTTATCTTTGATAAAGGAGGCAGGATTGTACAGTGGAGAAAGGACAGTCTCTTCAATAAGTGGTGCTGGGAAAACTGGACAGGGACATGTAAAAGTATGAGATTAGATCACTCCCTAACACCATACACAAAAATAAGCTCAAAATGGATTAAAGACCTAGATGTAAGGCCAGAAACTATCAAACTCTTAGAGGAAAACATAGGCAGAACACTCTATGACATAAATCACAGCAAGATCCTTTTGGACCCACCTCCTAGACATATGGAAATAAAAACAAAAATAAACAAATGGGACCTAATGAAACTTCAAAGCTTTTGCACAGCAAAGGAAACCATAAACAAGACCAAAAGACAACCCTCAGAATGGGAGAAAATATTTGCAAATGAAGCAACTGACAAACGATTAATCTCCAAAATTTATAAGCAGCTCATGCAGCTCAATAGCAAAAAAACAAACAACCCAATTCAAAAATGGGCAGAAGACCTAAATAGACATTTCTCCACAGAAGATATACAGACTGCCAACAAACACATGAAAGAATGCTCAACATCATTAATCATTAGAGAAATGCAAATCAAAACTACAATGAGATATCATCTCACATCAGTCAAAATGGTCATCATCAAAAAATCTAGAAACAATAAATGCTGGAGAGGGTGTGAAGAAAAGGGAACACTCTTGCACTGCTGGTGGGAATGGAATTGGTACAGCCACTATAGAGAACAGTATGGAGGTTCCTTAAAAAAACTACAAATAGAACTACCATATGACTCAGCAATCCCACTACTGGGCATATACCCTGAGAAAACCATAATTCAAAAAGAGTCATGTACAAAAATGTTCATTGCGGCTCTATTTACAATAGCCTGGAAATGGAAACAACCTAAGTGTCCATCATCCGATGAATGGATAAAGAAGATGTGGCATATATATACAATGGAATATTACTCAGCCATAAAAAGAAACGAAATTGAGCTATTTGTAGTGAGGTGGATAGACCTAGAGTCTGTCATACAGAGTGAAGTAAGTCAGAAAGCGAAAGACAAATACCGTATGCTAACACATATATATGGAATTTAAGAAAAAAAAATGTCATGAAGAACCTAGGGGTAAGACAGGAATAAAGACACAGACCTACTAGAGAATGGACTTGAGGGTATGGGGAGGGGGAAGGGTAAGCTGTGACAAAGTGAGAGAGTGGCATGGACATATATACACTACCAAAGGTAAGGTAGATAGCTAGTGGGAAGCAGCCGCATAGCACAGGGAGATCAGCTTGGTGCTTTGTGACCGCCTGGAGGGGAGGGATAGGGACGGTGGGAGGGAGGGAGACGCAAGAGGGAAGGGATATGGAAACAGATGTATATGTATAACTGATTCATTTTGTTATAAAGCAGAAACTAATACTCCATTGTGAAGCAATTATACTCCAATAAAGTTGTAAAAAAAATAAAAATAAATTTAAAAAATTAAAAAGATAACAATGAAGTATTTTTAAGTTTAGGGGAATAAATGGACTTTTAAAATCAATCAATCTAAAAATAATAAAGAAGATAAAAAGAATAGTATGAAAAATCAAGACAAATAGAAATCACCTTAGAAGGCATAAATAAATCCAAATGAATTAATATGAATTAATATGAATATGAATTAATATGAATTAATGGATTAAACTCATCATTAATGTGCAAAGATTGTGAAATTGGATTTTATAAATATAAATCAAACCATGTGATATAATAGACAAAGGCTAAAAAGAAAGTAAACAACTAATGATTAAATAAATAATGGCATAGAGAAGAATATCATGCGTTAGTGAAAATGAATTCACAAGAGTTACAATTCTCAACCCAAATCTTAAAAACATAATGTTGAAGGAAAGAGCTTATTGATTAATTATAGCACAGTATAATATCGGACCTTCACCAGTATTGGTGATATTTTATATTTGGTGGTTACATGTGTTCATTGTATATTCTGTATGCCTTTTTATAATTATTAAATATTTTTGTACATATTTACACCTCAAATTGCCTTTAAAGCACAGGTTACAGACATACCATCTCTCAGCAAGTCAAAATGCTGCCAGTTTTATTAAATCAAAGCCACACCTCCTTTACTAGACATTAGAGAAACAAGGGTATTACCATTTTAAGGGTTAAAAGAGGTCAATTCAATCCAAAGGAAAAATAGAGCATCCCAGTTATTAAAAACACTGTTCAGAGACTAAGAGACTTCTAAAATGGTGAATAAGTTGCATCTACGGTCCTCAAGTTCAATTGTTAACAGTGATTCTCTGTGATAAAAGTCAGTTAATCATATCCAAGAGGAGATACAAACCAAATGCTGTTTGACTTTAGTTCAGGGAATGATCTCATCTTGTTAGAGGATCTAGAAATCTTCCCTGAAATAAGTAGTTTTAAAATTGGTACTAGAAACAGGTTTGAGATTATATAAGCTAGAGATGTGAACAACCAGTAAAGGTAACTCCAAACAAAGGAAGTACTTTGGATAGAAGCACGTGAATGTTGCCCCATAAACTAAGGGCAAGAGGCAACAGGGACTCATGTTACATACAATTAAGAAGTGTGGGCTTCCCTGGTGGCGCAGTGGTTGAGAGTCCGCCTGCCGATGCAGGGGACACGGGTTCGTGCCCCTATCCCGGAGGATCCCACATGCCGCGCAGCGGCTGGGCCCGCGAGCCATGGCCGCGGAGCCTGTGTGTCCGGAGCCTGTGCTCCGCAACGGGAGAGGCCACAGCAGTGAGAGGCCCGCGTACAGCAAAAAAAAAAAAAAAAAAAAAAGAAGTGTACCAGCAATTTGTACATAAAATTACAACAGACTTTTCTTGTACCTCTTTCAGTGATATTCTTTTCTTCCCCCAGCTTTACTGGGATATAATTGACATGTAATATGTAAGTTTAAGGTGTGTAATGTGATGATTTGATACACACATATACTGCTAAGTATTTACAATACAGTTAGTTAACACATCCTTCACCTCACATAACTGCCATGTTGTTGTTGTTGTTACGGTGAGAAAGTTTAAAATCCACTCTAACAGCAACTTTCAAGTTCATGATACAGAATTGCTAACTATAGTCACTATGCTGTACATAAGATCCCCAGAACTCATTCTTCTTATAATTGGAAGTTTGTGCCCTTTGACCAACATTTCCTCCACCTCTGGCCCCTGGCAACCACTGTTCTACTGAAAGATATTCTTAAGTAAGGCAAAATTTGAGTCTAGATCTGACCTCTTCTTTTCCCAGAAGTGTTAACTGGTAACTAAGATGAAGTATTTCAGTTGCAAAACTTTCACCAAGCATTGACAATATTCGAGGCATTGTTTTAAGAACTGATGTCCAAAGCGTTCCCAACTCACCCCATCAGCAGATCCTGCTACTCTGTTTCCACTCTGATTTTCTGGAGGAGGATTCTTCTGCAGCCTGCAAAGAATCACGGATAAAATTCCTGTTGTACTTCTCTAATAGACTTGGATTTTCCTTCCAGACACTACAGCAAGCGTCTGCTTAGAAAAATACGATGAGTTACTTTTTTTTTGCGGTATGTGGGCCTCTCACTGTTGTGGCCTCTCCTGTTGCGGAGCACAGGCTCCAGACGCACAGCCTCAGCGGCCATGGCTCACGGGCCCAGCCGCTCCGCAGCATGTGGGATCCTCGCGGACCGGGTCACGAACCCGTGTCCCCTGCATCGGCAGGCGGACTCTCAACCACTGCGCCACCAGGGAAGCCCCTAAACAAAGTTTTTAAAAGTTGTTTTTAATCACGTTATCTGATTTCATGGTTGTTAACCTGGTCATCTCGTGCCAATCAGAAGCTCTGATTGGCAGCTTTAGATTTCTTGATTAAAAACCTAACTAAACTGATTATATTTTAGGCATTCTTTCAGTAATGAAGAGGTTCTTAGTGAAAAGTTCAGGAACTATTCTATTTGGTGCTTAGTAAAACTATTTTGAATTAATGTGCGTACCAGTTATTGTCATTTCTTTACTAAATTCAAAAGTTACTGCCAAATAAACAACATTTCACTTAAAAAAAAAGAATTATGGAAGCTGAGTGATGGTTACATGGAGGTTCATTATAGAAACCTTTTACTTTTGCCTTTGGAAATTTTTCCATAATAAAAATTAAAAAATAAAAAAGAGCATGCGAATCCTTTGGTACAGGTTCTCTGGGTTTCATACCAGCTCCTGGGGTCCTTCTCAGGAGACATCAGCCTATATGTCTCCAACTGAGTCTGCAGAAAGTTTTGCAGACCCTCCTGAAAAGGGGGCCATGCCTCCTCTGATGGGTTCATGTCCAAGAGGCATGAAAAGAAACAAACAAACCAATCTCCAGAGGTAAAACCAAAAAAAGGACCAGAAGATGAAGGAGGAATCCCAAAGATGATGTTTGTCCTGGCTGGGCAGTGGGAGTGCCTTCTTTGTGCCAGCGCCTAAGCAGTACTTGGCTATACAGACAGCCATCCTGGTTCTAGTACTGCCTCCATTACCTACCAGCTGTGTGACTTTGGACAAGTTACTTAACTTCTCTGTGCCTGTTTCCTCACCTATAAAACGGGGATAAGAGTATCAGTTTTTTTTGTTTTGGGGTTTTTTTTTGTTTGTTTTTTATTTGCGGTACGCGGGCCTCTCACTGCTGTGGCGTCTCCCGTTGCGGAGCACAGGCTCCGGACGCGCAGGCTCAGCAGCCGTGGCTCACGGGCCCAGCCGGTCCGCGGCATGTGGGATCCTCCCGGACCGGGGCATGAACCCACGTCCCCTGCATCGGCAGGCGGACTCTCAACCACTGCGCCACCTTGGAAGCCCAAGAGTATCAATTTTGTTTGTGAGGATTATGTGTTAATGCCTGGCATGGAGTAAGTGCTAAATAAATGTTAGCTGTTGTTATTATTATTATTATTGCCTGAGCTTCCCAACAATCAGTGGCAAAGTGCATGTGGGGTAAAGAGCAGCACTGAGAAAATGCAGCTCACTCCACGGTCCTCACCATCTGCAGCACAGCAACCAACACAAAGGCTCCGACTGCTGCTGATGTGACATATGCTGAAGTCCCCAGGTTGGAGAGGGGTGCTGTGCTAAAGGGTGGGAAGCAGAGGGTTTCTCCCCACTGCGGGCCCACCAGGACCTCCCCCGGGGAAAACGGGGCTCACTGGGTGTGTGGCCACCAGCAGCCCTCAGTGGGAGGCGGACTTCCTCAGATGGGCCAAGTAGTCCTGCCCAAAGGCCCGGCACCAACCTGGGCTGGACAGGTTTCCGAGGGCTGAAGACGGCGGTGGAGGAGCAGCGGGGACGCCGTGGAAGAGGCTCCTTCCCTTCCAGCTCGGCCACTGGCGGCCGCAGGTTCTGGGCCCGGTGGGTGGGGCCGGCGGGGAGGCCGTTTTCAGGCAGGAACCGGTCCAGGTCCACGTACTTCAGGTGGTAAGACTCGCCGTCACCGGGGAAGGCCTGGTCCCGGACACGCATCACGAGGGAGGCCGAGTTGGCCACGGTGCTGGCTGCTGCAGCCTGCTCTTCGCCCGGCCTTTCCTTCACCTTCTCCTTATCAGGGTGCGCCTCGCGCAGAGGTGGGGGTGGTTCTCCGTCAGCTTCTCCAGGACCAGTGAGAAGGAACCAGCCAGGCCTCTCTCCCCAGCTGCGCATCCCAGCCTCAGGCCTGACCCAGCCTGCGGCGCCTCAGGCACCTTCTTTCAGCCATGCGCATCTTGGAACCGGACAGGGGCAGCTACTGCGCAGGTGCCTCGAGGCCCCCTTCCCCGCCTCCTCCCCTCCCCCACCTCTCCCGTGCCCCTTGTGTTGGACGCAGCCCTGGTCACCTTAATTTTATCTTTCTATTAAATTTACATCAGTCTTGTCTTCTTAATGAAATCGTCAGGCCTTTGAGGGGGGAACACTGGCGTGTCCATATTCCATGTGCCTTCAGTGCACTTTAGCCACAATATAAGGTTCTCCATCGTTACTTGTTGGATTCTCTGAAGCTGGACGTTCCGAAGTCCTCCAAATTTTACTCCATTGGATAGTGCTGGTGGCTTTGCCCTTGGAAATTGCAGCTAGGCCTGGACCTGGTACCCTCTGCAGGACCACTTTGAGATGTGTTTGGTGGCTTGAAGAGGAAAAAAAAGCAGTCCTTGAAGAACAGGTATTTATTGAACAGGCACTCAGGGCAGCTTTGGTGCTGGAGATATAACGAACAAATCAGTCCAAACCCACTGCTCTCAAGGAGCTGATGTTATTTTCCCATCCTCCTTACACTTTATGAACAAGGATATACTTATATTCATTCATTCATTTGTCAAGCACTCTTCCAGGTTTCTGTGTTAAAACATATTCCAATGAGTTGAGATAATAAATAAATGATTTCGGATGATGCTGAGTACTGTGAAGTAAATAAAACAGGTTAATGCTTAGGGAATGATAGGAATCGTGGTGAGGGACAGAACAGGGATTCTGCACATAAATTGCATTGAATGGAAGGTGACCAAAATAATAAATAGGTACCCCTCGTGCGGATATGTGGGAGATTCCAGGTAGCTAGGGCATCGAGTTCAAAGGTGCTGATGAGGGAATAAGACAGGAAGCAATGAGAACAGTTAGGAAGCTAATGCAGCAGCCCATGAAAGCTGACCTGTGCCAGGCAAGGTACTGACACTTTAACATATATTGCGTTTTTATTAACCCAAATAATTCCTTGTATTTCATTTATTATCAATGAATAAAGGAGGTAATCTCTAGAAAGGGAGGAGCAAGCTCATGATCAGAGAGTATGATAGGAGTAGATGTGTAGCTATTAAGAGAACCTAAGTCCAGGGCTCTTGCCACTGTGCCCTCATGGCTAGGAGCTCCCGTTGTGCTTTAGGGCAGCACTCTCTTATCTCTTCAGCTCTGCCTACCTAGTCCCTTCCCAATAAATCATGTGTCAGAATGAAAATTCTTTTGGTGTGAGTCAGTGTTTGGGTTTGTCGCAATGAGATGGAGAACCAAGGCACTCTTTTTTTTCTTTCATAAATTTATTTATTTTATTTATTTATTTTTGGCTGCGTTGGGCCTTCACTGCTGCGCGCAGGCTCTGCTCGTTATTGCGATGTGTGGGCTTCTCATTGTGGTGTCTTCTCTCTTTTTTTTTTTTTCTGTGGTACGTGGGCCTCTCACTGTTGTGCCCTCTCCCGTTGCGGAGCACAGGCTCAGCGGCCATGGCTCACAGGCCCAGCTGCTCTGCGGCATGCACCCCAATATTCATTGCAGCATTATTATTTTTTTTAAATAAATTTATCTATTTATTTATTTTTGGCTGTGTTGGGTCTTCGTTTCTGTGTGAGGGCTTTCTCTAGTTGCGGTGACTGGGGGCCACTCTTCATCGCGGTGCGCGGGCCTCTCATTGTCGCGGCCTCTCTTGTTGCAGAGCACAGGCTCCAGACACGCAGGCTCAGTAGTTGTGGCTCATGGGCTTAGTTGCTCTGCGGCATGTGAGATCTTCCCAGACCAGGGCTCAAACCCGTGGCCCCTGCATTGGCAGGCAGACTCTCAACCACTGCGCCACCAGGGAAGCCCACGGCATTATTTTTATTAGCCAAGATATGGAAGCAACCTACATGCCCATTGAGAGACAGATGAATGGATAAAGATGTGGCATATATTGGGAGTTTTATAATCACGGTTTCAATTTCAGTACTTGTGATTGGTCTGTTCATATTTTCTATTTCTTCCTGGTTCAGTCTTGGGAGATTTTACCTTTCTAAGAATTTGTCCAGTTCTTCCAGGTCGTCCATTTTATTGGCATATAGTTGCTTGTAGTAGTCTCTTATGATTTCTGTGGTGCCCGTTTTAACTTCTCTTTTTTCATTTCTAATTTTATTGTTTGAGCCCTCTCCCTTTTTTTCTTGATGAGTCTGGCTAAATGTTTATCAATTTTTTTTTATCTTCTCAAAGAACCAACTTTTAGTTTCATTGATCTTTTCTATTGTTTTCTTCGTTTCTATTTATTTCTGCTCTGATTTTTATGATTTCTTCCCTTCTGCTAACTTCGGGTTTTGTTAGTTTTTCTTTCTCTAGTTGCTTTAGGTGTAATGTTATGTTGTTTATTTGAGATTTTTCTTGTTTCCTGAGGTAAGATATTGTATTGCTATAAACTTCCCTCTTAGAACTGCTTTTGCTGCATCCTGTAGGTTTTGTATCATTGTGCTTTCATTTTCATTTGTTTCTAAGTAATGCTTTTATTTCCTCTTTGATTTCTTCAGTGATCCATTGGTTGTTTAGTAGCATATTGTTTAGCCTCCGTGTGTTTGTATTTTTTACAGTTTTTTTCTTGTAGTTGATTTCTAATCTCACAGTGTAGTGGTCAGAAAAGATGCTTGATATGATTTCAGTTTTCTTAAATTTACTGAGGTTTGCTTTGTGGCCCATCATATGGTCAGTCCTGGAGACTGTTCCACGTGCACATGAGAAGAATGTGCATTCTGCTGCTTTAGGATGGAATATTCTGTAAACATCAATTAAGTCTATCTGGTCTAATATGTCATTTAAGGCCTGTGTTTCCTTATTGATTTTCTGTCTGGATAATCTGTCCATTGATGAGAGTGGGGTATTGAAGTCCCCCACTGTTATTGTGTTACTGTTGATTTCTCCTTTTATGGCTGTTAGTATTTGCCTTATATATTGGGGTGTTCCTATGTTGGGTGCATATATATTTACAACTGTTATATCTTCATCTTGGATTGATCCCTTGATCATTATGTAGTGTCCTTCTTTGTCTCTTGTAACAGTCTTTATTTTAAAGTCTATTTTTTGTGATATGAGTATTGCTACTCCAGCTTTCTTTTGATTTCCATTTGCATGGGATAACTTTTTCCATCCCCTCACTTTCAGGCATGTGTCCCTAGATCTGAAGTGGTTCTCCTGTAGGTAGCATATATACAGGTCTTGTTTTTGTATCCATTCAGCCATTCTGTATCTTTTGGTTGGAGCATTTAATCATTTGTGTTTAAAGTAATTATTATTATTATTTTTTTTTGGTACGCGGGCCTCTCACTGTCGTGGCCTCTCCCGTTGCGGAGCACAGGCTCCAGACGCGCAGGCTCAGCGGCCATGGCTCACGGGCCCAGCAGCTCCACGGCATGTGGGATCTTCCCGGACCGGGGCACGAACCCCTATCCTCTGCATTGGCAGGCGGACTCTCAACCACTGCGCCACCAGGGAAGCCCTAAAGTAATTATTGATGTGTATCTTCTTATTGACATTTTGTTAATTGTTTTGGATTTGTTTTTGTAGGTCTTTTTTCTTCTCTTCCTCTTTTGTTCTCTTATGATTTGATGACTAACTTTAGTGTTGTGTTTGGATTCCTTTTTCTTTTTTGTGTATGTATCTGTTGTAGATTTTTGGTTTGCAGTTACCATGAGGTTTTGATATAGCAGTCTATATATAAACAAGATTGTTTTAAGTTGCTGGTCTTTTCATTTCAAATGCATTTCCAATATCCTGAATTTGTGCTCTCCTCTTCTCACAATTGCTGGTTCTGATATCATAGTTGTGTGCAGATGATTTCCTATGTTTACTGTATGGTTGCCTTTACTGGTGAGCTTTTCCACTCATAATTTTCTAGTTTCTAGTTGTGACCTTTTCTTTTCCACTTAGAGAAGTTCTTTTAACATTTATAGCAAAGCTGGTTTGGTGGTGCTGAATTCTCTTAGCTTTTGCTGGTCTGTAAAGCTTTTGATTTCTCTGTTGAATCTGAATGAGAGCCTTGCTGGGTAGAGTACTCTGGGTTGTAGGTTCTTCCTTTTCATCACTTTAAGTATATCATGCAACTCCCTTCAGCCTGCAGAGTTTCTGCTGAGAAATCAGCTGGTAACCTTATGGGAGTTCCCTTGTATGTTATTTTTTGCTTTTCCCTTGTTGCTTTTAATATTGTTTCTTTGCCTTTAATTTTTGTCAGTTTGATTACTTTGCGTCTCAGCATTTTCCTCCTTGGGTTTATCCTGTCTGGTACTCTGTGCTTCCTGGACTTGGGTGACTGTTTCCTTTCCCCTGTTAGGGAAGTTTTCAGCCATTATCTCTTCAAATATTTTTTCAGGTCCTTTCTCTCTTCTCCTGAGATCCCTATAATGCAAATATTGGTGCGTTTAATGTTGTCCCAGAGGTCTCTTAGACTGTCTTCATTTCTTTTCATTCTTTTTTCTTTATTCTGTTGCATCACAGTGATTTCCACCATTCTGTCTTCCAGGTCATTTATCCGTTCTGCCTCAGTTATTCCGCTGTTGATTCCTTCTGGTGTATTTTTCATTTCAATTATTGTATTATTCATCTCTGTTTTTTTGTTCTTTAGTTCTTCTAGGTCTTTGTGAAACATTTCTTGCATTCTCTTAATCCTTGCCTCCATTCTTTTTCTGAGATCCTGGATCATCTTCAGTATCATTATTCTGAATTCTTTTTCTGGTAGGTTGCCTATCTCCACCTCACTTAGTTTTTCTTCTGGGTTTTTATCTTGTTCCTTCATCTGGAACATATTCTTCTGCCATCTCATTTTGTCTAATTTTCTGTGCTTGCGATTTCTGTTCTGCAGGATTCTAGTTCTTCTTGCTTCTGCTGTCTGCCCTGTGGTGAATGATACTGTCTAAGAGGCTTGTGCAGGCTTCCTGGTGGGAGGGACTGGTTCCTGCCTGCTGGTGGGTGGAGCTGGGTCTTGTCCCTCTGGTGGACAAGGCCATGCTCAGGAAGACTTTAAGCCACTTGTCTGCTGATGGGCGGAGCTGTGTTCCCGCCCTATTTGTTGTTTGGCCTGAGGCATTCCAGCACTGGTGCCTACAGACTGTTTGGTGGGCTGATGGTGGCCTCCAGGAGGGCTCATGTCAATGAGTACTTCCCAGAACTGCTGCTGCCACTGTCTTTGTCCCCACATTGAGCTACAGCCACCCCCAGCCTCTGCAGAAGACCCCTCTAATACTAGCAGGCATGTCTTGCCCAGTCCCTTATGGGGTCACTGCTTTTTTCCACTGGGTCCTGGTGCACACGAGACCTTCTGTGAGCCCTCCAAGAGTAGAGTTTCTGTTTCCCCCAGTCCTGTGGAATTCCTGTGATCAAACCCTGCTGACCTTCAAAGTCAGAGTCTCTGGGGGCTCCTCCTCCTTTTGCCAGACCCTCAGTTTGGGGAGCTTGACATGGGGCTCAGAACTTTCACTCCTGTGGGAGAACTTCTGTGGTATAATTATTTTCCAGTTTGTGGGTTGCCCACCCAGTGGGTATGGATTTTATTTTATCATGATTGTGCCCCTCCTACCATCTTGTTGTGGCCTCTTCTTTGTCTTTGGATGTAGGGCATCTTTTTTGATAGGTTCCAATGTTCTTTTGTCTATAGTTGTTCAACGGTTGGTTGTGATTTTCATGTTCTTGTAAGAAGGGTTGAGCTCATGAGCTACTCTGCCATCTTCGGTTAATCTCAGATTAGCATTGTAAAGTTCTTCATTGCCTTACAGTAATGCAATGGAAGAACTCTCAGACGTCTGAAATAAGGTCCCAGAGTGACACCCCACTGTGTTCCTCATAACTTCTTATCATTAGCTAAACTCTAAGATTTTTTTTTCTACTTACTTGTTTGACATTTTGTGTCTCCTTCATTATAAACACCAGGGGAAGAAGGCATTGTCTGATTCTATCACAGAATCCCAAGAACCCAGAAACATGCCTCATGTCTAAGACATACCTTTTGAATGAAATGGATGTACCCAATGAAACATGTGTAGAGAAAGCTCAGTTGATTTTTAGCTGTTTTTATCATTGCCTACATAGCAGGGATCAGGCTATGTTGGGCATTGTCTCCCCACTTCAATTATCCAAATACCAGTTTGCAAGCATCTATTTATTTTTTAAACTTTAACAGCAAGACTTACCTCATAGATAGCATTTGGAGTTAAGAATTAAATTAAATTAAAAAACCTTTCTAAAAGAAAGGCCACTTTCCTGCTCCCTAGATTGACCTTTCACATCTAATTAGACTTTTGGTGTTTTTCCAGCCTCATTATGATCTCACTCTGATTTTGTTCCACAGCAGACAGAAACCAAAGAACCATGCCCTCTCTAAGTTACAGGCTCAGAGTGAAAGCAGCCCTGCAGCTGCTTGTACCTTGGTGTCAGATAATTGCTCATAATTCGTTTGCATATCTTATCAGAGAAGGAGCGTAATTATTTTCTGCCTCTGCAAAGTCTCTGGAGAGAAAACTGTTTTCTTTTTTTTTCCCCTCCTGAAGAAAAGTAATATCTTTGAACTTGATTTCACCTTGGGGAAGTAGAAGAGAAAAAAAAAACCCATATATATTTTCTTTCCTTTTTTCTTGAAAATAGTTTTTCTTTTTAAACCCTGGTTTTCTGCTTTTATAGAGAAATATTTAGAGTGTCATAAGAGACTTAGACCCTAAACACAATATGTGTGCAATGGTGTAAGTTAAGTTTTCTCTAATTCATGTATTTTTCCTTTCGATTCTCTTTCTCCCCATCCAAGCACAGTGGGGCCAGTGGGAGGCTTAACTTAAACTGTATATTATAATGTTATGTTATGTAAGTATAACATTATATATACATATGTATGTGTGTGTGTGTATAGTTTTAGCAAAATGAGATGGTGAGATGAGTTATTTTCCAACCACTTTGCCTAATGTCACCAGCTTATCTGACTAATTCCAGGCCCCACAACAGCAAATTTTCAGGTGTTTGTTATTTGGTTTATTACTTCAATTTCCTACTATACCATGTAGATGGAATTAATGAGGTGAAAAAAGCTGGGAAATTTATATACAATATTACAAACCTTATGGAAGGGAATCTTTAAAGATTCTGCTTTGCACTTAAGAGTTTGACAGATATGTCCAAGATATGAGTTTGGAGAGGCATATGCTTTCTGTGAGATTCATTTCTGTTCCCCTGTGTGTGTGTGTGTGCCTGTGTTATATTTCTCATCTACCTGGTGTGTGAGGCAATAGGGTTTTGTGCAGGTGCTGCTTTCATGGGTTAGGGAATTGGAGATGATCAAGTGATTCATTTCAAGGTAAGACACTGGAATCAAACCTTGTGATTTTCCTCAGTTTGAACCTTCTTTCCTAGCATGAAGTAAAATGATTTCTGACAAGCCAGAGCAGGATCCAGAGGGTAAACCAGGTGAACCTGGAGCATTACTGCATTAGATTGTAAAAAGCTTGAGGCAAGGAATGTGTCTTGTTCAAATGTGCACCCTCGAGATACTATAGAAGATGGCGGAAGAGTAAGACGCGGAGATCACCTTCCTCCCCACGGATACACCAGAAATACAGCTACACGTGGAACAACTCCTACAGAACACCTACTGAACGCTGGCAGAAGACCCCAGACCTCCCAAAAGGCAAGAAACTCCCCACATACCTGGGTAGGGCAAAGCGGAGAGATCCCCACACAGAGGATCGGTGCCGAGCGGCACTCACCAGCCCGAGAGGCTTGTCTGCTCGCCCGCCGGGGCGCTGGAAGCTGAGGCTCGGGCTTCGGTCAGAGCGCAGAGAGAGGACTGGGGCTGGCGGCGAGAACTCAGCGTGAAGGGGGCTAATGTGCCACAGCTAGCCGGGAGGGAGTCCGGGAAAACTCTGGAGCTGCCGAAGAGGCAAGAGACTTTTTCTTCCCTCTTGGTTTCCTGGTGCGCGAGGAGAGGGGATTAAGAGCGCTGCTTAAAGGGGCTCCACAGACGGGCGCGAGTCGCGACGGAAAGCGCGGAGCCCAGTGACGGGCGTGGGACGCTGGGGCTGCTGCTGCCGCCGCCAAGAAGCCTGTGTGCGAGCGCAGGTCACTGCCCACACCGCCCTTCCGGGAGCCTGTGCAGCCCGCCACTGCCGGGGTCCCGGGATCCAGGGGCGGCTTCCCTGGGAGAACGCACGGCACGCCTCGGGCTGGTGCAACGTCACGCCGACCTCTGCCTCTGCAGGCTCGCCCCGCACTCCATGCCCCTCCCTCCCGCCCGGCCTGAGTGAGCAAGAGTCCCCGAAGAGGCTGCTCCTTTAACCCTGTCCTGTCTGAGCGAAGAACAGACGCCCTCCGGCGACCTACACGCAGAGGCGGGGCCAAATCCAAAGCTGAGACCCAGGAGCTGTGAGAACAAAGAAGAGAAAGGGAAACCTCTCCCAGCAGCCTCAGAAGCAGCGGATTAAAGCTCCACAATCAACTTGATGTACCCTGCATCTGTGGAATACATGAATAGACAACACATCATCCCAAATTGAGGAGCCCGGAGTCAGTGCTGTGCCTCTGAGGTGGGAGAGCCAACTTCAGGACACTGGTCCACAAGAGACCTCCCAGCTCCACATAATATCAAACGGCAAAAATCTTCCAGAGATCTCCATGTCAACACCAGCACCCAGCTTCACTCAACGACCAGCAAGCTACAGTGCTGGACACCCTATGCCAAACAACTAGCAAGACAGGAACACAACGCCACCCATTAGCAGAGAGGTGGCCTAAAATCATAAAAAGTCCGCAGACACCCCAAAACACACCACCAGACGTGGACCTGCCCACCAGAAAGACAAGATCCAGCCTCATCCACCAGAACACAGGCACTAGTCCCCTCCACCAGGAAGCCTACACAACCCACTAAACCAACCTTAGCCACTGGGGACAGACACCAAAAACTACGGGAACTACAAACCTGCAGCCTGCAAAAAGGAGACCCCAAACACAGTAACATAAGCAAAATGAGAAGACAGAAAAACACACAGCAGGAGAAGGAGCAAGATAAAAACCCACCAGACCTAACAAATGAAGAGGTAATAGGCAGTCTACCTGAAAAAGAATTCAGAATAATGATGGTAAAGATGATCCAAGATTCTATTTCCCAGATCCAAAATCTTGGAAATAGAATAGACAAAATGCAAGAAACAGTTAACAAGGACCTAGAAGAACTAAAGATGAATCAAGCATCGATTAAAAACACAATACATGAAATAAAAAATACTCTAGACGGGATCAATAGCAGAATAACTGAGGCAGAAGAACGGATAAGTGAGGTGGAAGATAAAATAGTGGAAATAAATGCTGCAGAGCAAAATAAAGAAAAAAGAATGAAACGAACAGAGGACAGTCTCAGAGACCTCTGGGACAACATTAAACGCACCAACATTCGAATTATAGGGGTTCCAGAAGAAGAAGAGAAAAAGAAAGGGACTGAGAAAATATTTGAAGAGATTATAGTTGAAAACTTCCCTAATATGGGAAAGGAAATAGTTCATCAAGTCCAGGAGGCACAGAGAGTCCCATACAGAATAAATCCAAGGAGAAATACGCCAAGACACATATTAATCAAACTGTCAAAAATTAAACACAAAGAAATCATATTAAAAGCAGCAAGGCAAAAACAACAAATAACACACAAGGGAATCCCCATCAGGATAACAGCTGATCTCTCAGCAGAAACTCTACAAGCCAGAAGGGAGTGGCAGGACATAATTAAAGTGATGAAGGAGAAAAACCTTCAACCAAGATTACTCTACCCAGCAAGGATCTCATTCAGATTTGATGGAGAAATTAAAACGTTTACAGACAAGCAAAAGCTGAGAGAGTTCAGCACCACCAAACCAGCTTTACAACAAATGCTAAAGGCACTTCTCTAGGCAAGAAACACAACAGAAGTAAAAGACCTACAATAACGAGCCCAAAACAATTAAGAAAATGGGAATAGGAACATACATATCGATAATTACCTTAAATGTAAATGGACTAAATGCTCCCACCAAAAGACACAGAGTGGCTGAATGGATACAAAAACAAGACCCATATATATGCTGTCTACAAGAGACCCACTTCAGACGTAGAGACACATACAGACTGAAAGTAAGGGGATGGAAAAAGATATTCCATGCAAATGGAAATCAAAAGAAAGCTGGAGTAGCAATTCTCATATCAGACAAAATAGACTTTAAAATAAAGACTACTAGAAGAGACAAAGAAGGACACTACCTAATGATCAAGGGATCGATCCAAGAAGAAGATATAACAATTGTAAATATTTATGCACCCAACATAGGAGCACCTCAATACATAAGGCAAATACTAACAGCCATAAAAGGAGAAATCGACAGTAACACAATCATAGTAGGGGACTTTAACACCCCACTTTCACCAATGGACAGATCATCCAAAATGAAACTAAATAAGGAAACACAAGCTTTAAATGATACATTAAACAAGATGGACTTAATTGATATTTATAGGACATTCCATCCAAAAACAACAGAATACACATTTTTCTCAAGTGCTCATGGAACATTCTCCAGGATAGATCATATCTTGGGTCACAAATCAAGCCTTGGTAAATTTAAGAAAATTGAAATTGTATCAAGTATCTTTTCCGACCACAATGCTATGAGACTAGATATCAATTACAGGAAAAGAGCTGTAAAAAATACAAACACATGGAGGCTAAACAATACACTACTGAATAACGAAGTGATCACTGAAGAAATCAAAGAGGAAATTAAAAAATACCTAGAAACAAATGACAATGGAGACACGATGACCCAAAACCTATGGGATGCAGCAAAAGCAGTTCTAAGAGGGAAGTTTATAGCAATACAATCCCACCTTAAGAAACAGGAAACATCTGAAATAAACAACCTAACCTTGCACCTAAAGCAGTTAGAGAAAGAAGAACAAAAACATCCCAAAGTTAGCAGAAGGAAAGAAATCATAAAAATCAGATCAGAAATAAATGAAAAAGAAATGAAGGAAACGATAGCAAAGATCAATAAAACTAAAAGCTGGTTCTTTGAGAAGATAAACAAAATTGATAAACCATTAGCCAGACTCATCAAGAAAAAAAGGGAGAAGACTCAAATCAATAGAATTAGAAATGAAAAAGGAGAAGTAACAACTGACACTGCAGAAATACAAAAGATCATGAGAGATTACTATAAGCAACTCTATGCCAATAAAATGGACGACCTGGAAGAAATGGACAAATTCTTAGAAATGCACAACCTGCTGAGACTGAACCAGGAAGAAATAGAAAATATGAACAGACCAATCACAAGCACTGAAATTGAAACTGATAAAAAATCTTCCAACAAACAAAAGCCCAGGACCAGATGGCTTCACAGGCGAATTCTATCAAGCATTTAGAGAAGAGCTAACACCTATCCTTCTGAAACTCTTCCAAAATATAGCAGAGGGAGGAACACTCCCAAACTCATTCTACGAGGCCACCATCACCTTGATACCAAAACCAGACAAGGATGTCACAAAGAAAGAAAACTACAGGCCAATATCACTGATGAACATAGATGCAAAAATTCTCAACAAAATACTAGCAAACAGAATCCAGCAGCACATTAAAAGGATCATACACCATGATCAAGTGGGGTTTATTCCAGGAATGCAAGGATTCTTCAATATACGCAAATCAATCAACGTGATACACCATATTAACAAATTGAAGGAGAAAAACCATATGATCATCTCAATAGATGCAGAGAAAGCTTTCGACAAAATTCAACACCCATTTATGATAAAAACCCTGCAGAAAGTAGGCAGAGAGGGAACTTTCCTCAACATAATAAAGGCCATATATGACAAACCCACAGCCAGCATCATCCTCAATGGTGAAAAACTGAAACCATTTCCACTAAGATCAGGAACAAGACAAGGTTGCCCACTCTCACCACTCTTATTCAACCTAGTTTTGGAAGTTTTAGCCACAGCAATCAGAGAAGAAAAGGAAATAAAAGGAATCCAAATCGGAAAAGAAGTAAAGCTGTCACTGTTGCAGATGACATGATACTATACATAGAGAATCCTAAAGATGCTACCAGAAAACTACTAGAGCTAATCAATGAATTTGGTAAAGTAGCAGGATACAAAATTAATGCACGGAAATCTCTGCCATTCCTGTACACTAATGATGAAAAATCTGAAAATGAAATCAAGAAAACACTCCCATTTACCATTGCAACAAAAAGAATAAAATATCTAGGAATAAACCTACCTAAGGAGACAAAAGACCTGTATGCAGAAAATTATAAGACACTGATGAAAGAAATTAAAGATGATACAAATAGATGGAGAGATGTACCATGTTCTTGGATTGGAAGAATCAACATTGTGAAAATGACTCTACTACCCAAAGCAATCTACAGATTCAATGCAATCCCTATCAAACTACCACTGGCATTTTTCACAGAACTAGAACAAAAAATTTCACAATTTGTATGGAAACACAAAAGACCCCGAATAGCCAAAGCAATCTTGAGAACGAAAAATGGAGCTGGAGGAATCAGGCTCCCTGACTTCAGACTATACTACAAAGCTACAGTAATCAAGACAGTATGGTACTGGCACAAAAACAGAAAGATAGATCAATGGAACAGGATAGAAAGCCCAGAGATAAACCCACGGACATATGGTCACCTTATCTTTGATAAAGGAGGCAGGAATGTACAGTGGAGAAAGGACAGTCTCTTCAATAAGTGGTGCTGGGAAAACTGGATAGGGACATGTAAAAGTATGAGATTAGATCACTCCCTAACACCATACACAAAAATAAGCTCAAAATGGATTAAAGACCTAAATGTAAGGCCAGACACTATCAAACTCTTAGAGGAAAACATAGGCAGAACACTCTATGACATAAATCACAGCAAGATCCTTTTTGACCCACCTCCTAGAGAAATGGAAATAAAGACAAAAATAAACACATGGGACCTAATGAAACTGAAAAGCTTTTGCACAGCAAAGGAAACCATAAACAAGACCAAAAGACAACCCTCAGAATGGGAGAAAATATTTGCAAATGAAGCAACTGACAAAGGATTAATCTCCAAAATTTATAAGCAGCTCATGCAGCTCAATAGCAAAAAAACAAACAACCCAATCCAAAAATGGGCAGAAGACCTAAATAGACATTTCTCCACAGAAGATATACAGACTGCCAACAAACACATGAAAGGATGCTCAACATCTTTACTCATTAGAGAAATGCAAATCAAAACTACAATGAGATATCATCTCACACCAGTCAGAATGGCCATCATCAAAAAATCTAGAAACAATAAATGCTGGAGAGGGTGTGGAAAAAAGGGAACACTCTTGCACTGCTGGTGGGAATGTGAATTGGTACAGCCGCTATGGAGAACGGTATGGAGGTTCCTTAAAAAACTACAAATAGAACTACCATATGACCCAGCAATCCCACTACTAGGCATATACCCTGAGAAAACCATAATTCAAAAAGAGACATGTACCAAAATGTTCATAGCAGCCCTATTTACAATAGCCCGGAGATGGAAACAACCTAAGTGTCCATCATCGGATGAATGGATAAAGAAGATGTGGCACATATATACAATGGAATATTACTCAGCCATAAAAAGAAATGAAATTGAGCTATTTGTAATGAGGTGGATAGACCTAGAGTCTGTCATACAGAGTGAAGTAAGTCAGAAAGAGAAAGACAAATACTGTATGCTAACACATATATATGGAATTTAAGAAAAAAAAATGTCATGAAGAACATAGGGGTAAGACAGGAATAAAGACACAGACCTACTAGAGAATGGACTTGAGGATATGGGGAGGGGGATGGGTAAGATGTGACAAAGTGAAAGAGCGGCATGGACATATATACACTACCAAACGTAAGGTAGATAGCTAGTGGGAAGCAGCCGCATAGCACAGGGAGATCAGCTCGGTGCTTTGTGACCGCCTGGAGGGGTGGGATAGGGAGGGTGGGAGGGAGACGCAAAAGGGAGGGGATATGGAAACATATGTATATGTATAACTGATTAAATTTGTTATAAAGCAAAAAATTAAAAAGAAAAAAACTGGATTCTGCAAAAAAAAAAAGAAAGAGAGAGGCATATTATAGGTAATGTAATTATTTGAAAGTAAAGTTATAAAACAGTAAAAAAAAACAAAAACAAAAACAAATGTGCACCCTCCAGTGCCATATAGTGGGTAGTCAACTGATGGTATTTCTTAATATCCATAGTAACAATGCCTTAAGTTTATAAAGCACCAATATCTTTTGAAATGCACCAATATCTGTGAAATGCACCAATATCTTTTATATTTACTATTTTATTTAATGCAAATTCCAGTAGGTCAAAGCTGGGTATATGATTCTTATTTTACAGCTAAGGAAACAGACTCAGATAAGTTAAGAAGTTGCACCAAGTCACAGAGCAGGTATCTGTTAGTGCCTCTGAGGGCTGGCACCAGCTCTTCTATCTCTCAATTGACTCTTTTTTTAAAAAAATTTATTTATTTTTGGCTGCACTGGGTCTTCATTGCTGTACGTAGGCTTTCTCTAGTCGTTGCAAGTGGGGGCTACTCTTTGTTGTGGTGATCGGGCTTCTCACTGCGGTGGCTTCTCTTGTTGCAGAGCACGGGCTCTAGGTGCACAGGCTTCAGTAGTTGTGGCACGTGGGCTTAGTAGTTGTGGCTCACAGGCTCTAGAGCACAGGCTCAGTAGTTGTGGTGCACGGGCTTAGTTGCTCTGCGGCATGTGGGATCTTCCTGGACCAGGGCTTGAACCCATGTGCCCTGCATTGGCAGGCGGATTCTTAACCATTGCACCACCAGGGAAGCTTTCAATTGACTCTTCTTGCTATGCCTCAGCTGCCCTCATTTTTTTGGTAATGTTTGAAAGATATATAAGTGAATGAATGAATGTTGGCCGGGGTAATGTGCCATGCCTCCAGATTGGAGAGGGTATCTTGGCAAGAAGACCCAGACAGAACATCCATCAGGGCCTCCTTGACAAATCCAGGAGTGGATTTTTGGTGTGGGATTGCCATTACAAATGTAGCAGGGAAAACTCAATTTATATTGCACTCCTATGTGCAAATAATCTGTATTTCAATTTTTTTCTATAATTGATTTCATCTTATGGGTCCATAAGTAGCAGGAACCACTACATTAAGTTCAATCTGTTAAGTGCAATTAACTGATCACCTCTAAGAGTCCTGTCTTTCAGGTGCCTCTTCTTCAAGCTCCTCTCCGGGTTGGCCTCCAGAGGTATGGGGAAGGGCCCTTAAATGTGACTTTATGGAGAATGAAATGGGAGGAGTCTCTCAGATTCATGTCTGGGAAGCTATATTGTCTTCTGGCTTCCCTGGTCTCTATGGTAACTTCCCTGTCAACCTAGCCATTTCTTACCCTACTGGCTCCCTCAGTTAACAATCTCCTGGCTTCTTCTCCTTCAGCACAGGCAGGGCACTGTGGTCTTCTCTGTTTTCAGGGCCTCCCCCGGTCATGTTGGTGATGATGGCTTGGGTTACAGAAAGAAGTTCAGAGGTCTGGGAAGGGGCTGGGTGCCTATCAGTTTAGTCCATGGATAGAGTCTGTATCCCTAAGTGTTCAATTCAAGATAGACCTCAGACTATTTCTACTGTCAGACCTAAGAGAGCACCTTCTACTCAACATCCCATTCCTCCTTATCACATCTCTTTCCAAACTAGCTTGCATTGAGTGTGCAGAGTTGAAGGGGAGGAGAAATGATGAAAATTCTTCTGGTTAGTCAAGGGATTTAGAGGGAGTAGCCAGTTCTTCTTGAAAGGGGATTTGATTAGCATCCTAAGAAGTCATCTTAAGGAGGTTGCAGTGTCAGTGGACTCAACCTTCTGCAAAAAGGAATATAAACCTCTCTGCACACCACTCAGCTTCTCAGAATGTGCCCTATATAGGTGAGGTGGTCTCTCTGAGTTAGGCAAACAGTGAGGGCCTTTGTCTCAGGATATTGGCTGTATATTGGCTGGGAAGGAACGTCTAGTTTTGACCCAGAGTTGTGAATCTCAAAGTCTCTTGACCTACCCCAGGGAAATGTTTTGCAAATTCAGAGGCAGAGTGAGTGTACTATGAGAAATTAGAGTAATTAAAATAAAAATGAATACTTATTGAATATCTATGATATACTGACACCATTCTAGACACTGGGGAAAAAGTCAATGGAATGGGAGTTGGGGGTGTTAGGAGAAGAAAAAATACAGACAAAAATATCCAACTCCATGAGGCTTATATTCAGAATGGTTGTCAGACAATAAATAAAATAATGAAATGAAATTTATAGTATGTTAACTGGTGACAAATGTTGCAGAAAAATAAAGCGGTAAAGGAGGATGGGAGGGCTTGCAATTTAAGTTGGTTTGGTCAGAAAACATCTCACTGAGGAGATGACATTTGAGCAAAAACTTGAAGGAGGTGAAGAAGTGAGCCACATGGATATCTGGAAGAGAATTCCAGGTAGAAGTTAGGGCTGTTTCAGGGATATGTTGAAGGAGCCGGAAGGAAGTCAGTGGGGCTCCGAAGTAATGAGTCAAGAGAATAAAAATGGAAAATTAGGTTAGAGGGATAAAGGGTTAGGGCCATGATCATGGAAAGGGCTTTTGGTTGTATTTCAGGTGAGAAGGAAGCCACTGAGTTCTTGAGCAGAAGAGTGACTTGTTCTGATTTCTTTGCTTAAAGAATCACTTGGTCACAGTGCTGAGATCCTACTCTACTACTCTAGGTAAGAAGGTGGAAGCAGAAAAACCAATTAGGAGACTGTCATAATAATCCTGGTGAGAGAGTTATTAGTATCTTGAACCAGAGTGGTAGCAAGGAAAGGAGTGAGAAATAATTGGATATGAATGGAGTATTTTGTAGTAGAACCAATAATATTGATTAATGGATTGGATGTGGGGTGAAAGAGAAGGAAGAAAATCAGGATGACTTCAACATTTTTGGCTTGAGTAACTAGAAAAATGAAAATACTGTTACTCTGTGGAAGTATGTAGATGGATCAGGTTAAGAGGGGATGATCAAGAGTTTGTTTTGGGACATACTAATTTTGAGATGCCTATAAAATATCCAAGAATATTTGTTGAGTAGATGTTTGGAGTCTGTGTTTGGGAAGAGGTCTGCTTGACATATCAAGTTAGGAGTCATCTACATATGATAATGAAATTAGATGAGCTTATCAAGGGAGTGAGTGTAGACAGAAACAAAACTTAACACAGCAGAATCCTTCCCCAGCATTCCAGACCTTTAAATCAAACTTTCTACTGGATACCTCCACTTAGGTATCCTGCAGGCATCTCAAATTTGACATGTCCAAAACTCAGTGCATGTTTTGAGCCCTTCCAAAGCTTGCTAAGTAATCGCAGTGCTAATACTTAGTTCAGTTTATTTTAATAGCAATATTCTTGAGCTCTTATTATGTGTCTGGCATTTTGCTAAGCACTTCACATGCATTATTTAATTTAACTCTCACAATGTCATCTGGAGTAGATATTACTGTTTTCTTTCTATTAAAGATAAAGAAAAATGAGGTTAGAAGGTTTGAATAAATTGCCCAGGGATACACAACTACTTAAGTGGTGAAGTTTGGTGGAGATCCCAGCTCTCTTGAATCCAGAACTCCTATTAATAACCACCAAGTCTTATAGTATCTTAATATTCAGGAAGAATAAATCTGTAGATTTTTATGAATCCTCAAATGCATGACTTATCACACTGTTTTGGATCATGGGGTCCTTTGAAAAATATAATGCAAGCTATAAACAATTCTCTTAGAAATATGCACATATGCAAAGAGATCTGATATTTTGTATTCAGTTTCAAGATTTCAAAGGCACCTTAAAATCCATCTAAAAACTATCACCACTTAAAGATCAAAGACCTCTGAAAAAGAGTTTTTGCATTATGTGCCTCACATTTTCCCTTAGAAACTGCAATAAACACTTATTGAAAAAATTGACTCTTAGACTTTGTTTTATTTACTTTATAGGGTATAGTTTCGTATAGGTCATAAATCAATACATATACCTTATTTCAAACCTCATTCCTACCTCTAGTCCTATCTACTTCTTCTCACCTGCCAGTGCCTCATATTTGTAACAACTTCTCTTACTTTCTTAAGTCTCTATCCAGAGTCTCTTTAATACAAACATAACTATGAATGTATTTGTTAGTCCCCCACCCATTTCTTTCTTATATAAAGGTAACATAATTTGCCATTTGTTCTTCACTTTGCTTTCATTGATATATACTGGGCATCTTTCCATATCACTACATAGAGAGCTTCTTCATTCATTTTTTATTGCAATATATTCCATTATTCTCACACTGATGGACACTTGGGTATTTTCTACTACAAACAGTACTTCAGCAAATAACCGACAAAAGTAATTTTATACACTTGCAGGAATATCTGTCAGATAAAGTCCCAGAAGTGAAATACCATAGTCAAAGAGTAAATGCATTTACAATTTTGATAGATATTACAAAATTTCACTCCTTAGATACTGAAACATTCTGCATACTCACCAGCAATGTAAGCAAGTGTCTGCTTCTCCACAGCTTCCCCAGAAGCTGGTATAGTGTTAAACTTTTGAATTTTTGCCAGTTGAACAGGTGAGAAATGTTATTTCAATATAGTCTTAATTTTCATTTTTCATTTTATGAGAGGTATGAGAACCTTTCATATGTTTAGGGCCGCATTTATATTTCATTTTCTGAGAACTTTCTGTTCTCCATTTTTCAACTGAGGTTTGGTTCCCTTGGAAATTAATAATTGTATAAATATATGACTAAAGTGATCTGTAAAGTTACTAAGATAAATACTACTAAAATTCATTCTACATGGCATTATTCAGGCTTCTTTTTCTTTCTTTCGTTTTTTTTTTTTTTTTTTTTTTGGTACAGCCAACATGCCTGCAGTAAGTTCTTATTGTTACCCTCAGTGCCGGGGGGTTTTCCTGATGGTGGGACAAATCCAGCTTAAGAATAAAGCCTGCAGCATAGCTCCCCTAAAGATGAGTTATTCAACCCTAACCTGCTAACCCCAGAAGCTCATTTTTCCTTGAGTATCTTTGTGTGCCAAAGCATTTCATCTAATACAGGTATATTTTGTCTGTGTTGAGTGTTTATTCTGCTCCACACCTTTTCGACAATGAGCCTTTTCAGCTTTTCAATTTAGAAAAAAATACAAACAATGTTCTTTCTTGGATTAAATTTGCATTAAGTAAGGAAAAACAATTCTTAAAATTCTTCCACCAACCCTTACTCAAGGGTAAACTTTGTTTCGGCAGGTTCACTAGTACCTTTACCATTTATGATTTAAGAATGTGTATTTGCACGGTGTTGACTTTGTCCTGAAGTACATTCTTACCAAGAGGCATTTGTTTCCTGTGTTTATCTTCTCATGACAAGTCGACCACCTTTTCAGCTTTCACTACGGTTGTCTCTCTCACTTGATGAGTAATTTTTTCCCTGGTGAAGTTATTTCACTTACTGAAATAGTTCTGTTAAATACCTCTGTTTCTGTCTAGAGAGTACTTGGACTCATTCACGGTGGAGATGTGACCTATTACTAAATTTGATATTCTGCTTTTGCATTCAAGCAAACTTTTGCTTTCAGTCTGAGAACTCTTACTTTCTCAGATTCTTCACTTCCATCTCCAATACTAGAAGTTGGCTTTCTTTATAGGGGCCTTAAAAAAAAATCATATCTATCTCTCCCCCAAAAAGAGGTATATCTCTTTACATGAGTTACATTATTCAAGATGAACATAAAACAACAAAGCTTCATAAATTATGTGCAGAAGGCTAGGCTCTCTCAGGAGAACCCTCACACAGACAGTGTGATAAAAATTCAGGATACAAGACAATAAAGGTGGCCGCATAGAGTAAGCCTGGCAAGATTGCCTGAGGACCTTGATACCTGTGGGGAGTATGGGTCTGAAGGCCATAAACCTCAAAATACAATGGGTTCATCCTCACAAACCCTCAAATGGCAGCAGGTCTTTTACTTCTATAAACTTCCATCATTCCCGTACTGACACAAAGATGAATTTCATGTTAATCATTTAGGGTTTATACTTGTACCAGGAACATCCTTGTCAGGATATTTCTAACCGGGAGGGTAGAAGCTGCAAATGAACCACAAATTCACACAGCAGAAAATTTTAATTGCAGTAATGAACCTCTTAGGGCGTGGATTGAGATCCAGAGGGGTGCTGCTCCTTCATGAGTCTCCTGCTGCCATTTGCCATTTTGATAGGTCAATGATGCCTTTTTATTTTAAGGCAATTTCGTTTTAACACCTTTTTCATGTGTTAATAGGCATTCATACATCTTTTGTGAACAGCTTGCTTTTTCGGATTTTTTTTAACATCTTTATTGGAGTATAATTGCTTTCCAATGGTGTGTTAGTTTCTGCTTTATAACAAAGTGAATCAGCTATACATACACACATATATCCCCATATCTCCTCTCTTGCTGTCACCCTCCCATCCTCCCTATCCCACCCCTCTAGGTGGTCACAAAGCACCAAGCTGATCTCCCTGTGCTATGTGGCTGCTTCCCACTAGCTACCTATTTTACATTTGGTAGCATATATAAGTCCATGCCTTTTATAAAAAAAATTTCAGATCTTCAAAGGAAGGAAGTGTGGTTTTCGCATTTACCGATGGCCTATCAAATTCAAATTCAAAGTGAATATTCTCCCTCTGTCCTCTCTCTCATTTTCTAGCACTTACAACTTCCAGGAGCCACTCAGTTTTCTACTTTAGAAGGATTTTGCTTTTCATTTCAGCCATCCCATCTCTGACCTCTTTTCTCCTTCCGTACTTCTCCTGTCTGATTCCTGCCTTCTTCATGATGAGCTCCTTACAGGATGTATCATCTCTGGTCCCAGTTCCCTGGAAAGGGTCGTTCATCCTTCACTGGTGGTTTTGTTTGTTTGTTTGTTTTTTTGGCTCCGAGGATCTACTCACACCACTTCTGACTTCTCTTTTATATTTGCAAATAGGCTATGGCTAAATGCTTTGCTTGGGCTGGGGAGCTGAGGAGAGAAGGTTGTAAACCTACATACAATGACTGTTTTTGTCTGTGAGACTCTCATCCTGATCAATCTCTGTACATTCCTGTGGAGGGATGTCCAATACCTAGCTTGCTTCTCTACATCCCCCTTATGGCTCCCTGTGTCTCACAGGGAGGGAGCCAGGGACGTGCAGCCTCCAGCCTGCACCCCGGCTGGCTGTGGGGCTGTGGTGGTGTTTACTCATCTCCACTTGCTGGGGCCCTCCTTAAGTTTCATTCCTCACTTCTCCATCCTATTATGCATGAGATTTGCTTCCCTGTGTTCCCAAGTCATGTCTAGATTCAATTAACAATTGGGTCTTGACAATATGATAACTATAATCGGCACTGCTCTATGATATACAGGAAAATTGCTAAGAGAGTGAATTCTAAAAGTTCTCATCACAAGAAGAAAATTTTCTTTCTTTTCCCTTGTCTTCTTTCTTTTAATGCTACTGTATCTATGTGAGATGATGGCTGTTAGTTGAAACTATTGTGGTCACCATTTCACAGTATATGTAAATCAAATCATCAGGCTGTACACCTTGAAGTTATACAGTGATTTATGCCAATTACTTCTCAATAAAACTGGGAAAAAAACAATTGGCTCTTGGTAGAGGGATAATTCTCAACATTATTTAATAAATCCTCACTGTATATTGTGCAATCAGAAAGTCAGGTCACTTGCCTATGAGCTTCTAAGCATTACTCTAATGTGGTTGGAGAAGGGTGTACTGTAGTGGTTTTTCAAGTCAGGACCTGAATTGCTAACTTGTCATTTGAATCCTAGTTACTGCCCACCCTGATAAACACTGTTTCTATGACAGAGAGTCAGTCTTTCAGAGAAGCAGCAGTTTTAATGGATTTGAATCCATCAACAGCCCTTAGGAAAGGGCCTTGCAAACAAACCACAGACAGAAACGTTTCTGGACATGTATATGTTTGTACTGTCTGCTTTATGTTCTACCCTTGACTCACAATCCTTTCCATTTCAACGGCTGGCAAGTGCACCATGTGAAGTCCTTTAATCTGAGCAGAAAACAATTTATACCAGGGGCTCCAAAGCTTATAGGTGGCTAACCCCAAGAGTATCCAGCCTCAACTTGATTGGCAGGAAGAAAGCATTGATTCTCCCTTTTGTGTCTGATAACTATGTCATTATCGAGGCTGGAGGGAAGATCTACCTCCAGCAGCATAGATGAGAGTGGTCAGCCAGGAGACGGATGTACTTTTTGGATGTACTTAGTGGCAACCAAGTCTGGCCCCAGGAGGAAAAGCAGGTACCAGGCTCAAGTTGTATCCAGTGGCCAAGACTTCAGGGATCTTCTGAGCCCCAACAAGGGCTGAAAGGGAAATGTTTGAATAGGGAGAAGGTAGGGATGAGTCATGGGGATGGAGCCAAAAGATGTTTCCCGTCATTATTTTAACACTTCATTTTTTTTTTATTTTTTATTTTTCTTTATAACAAATTTAATCAGTTATACATATACATATGTTTCCATATCCCCTCCCTTTTGCGTCTCCCTCCCACCCTCCCTATCCCACCCCTCCAGGCCGTCACAAAGCACCGAGCTGATCTCCCTGTGCTATGCGGCTGCTTCCCACTAGCTATCTACCTTACGTTTGGTAGTGTATATATGTCCATGCCGCTCTTTCACTTTGTCACAGCTTACCCTTCCCCCTCCCCATACCTTTAAGTCCATTCTCTAGTAGGTCTGTGTCTTTATTCCTGTCTTACCCCTATGTTCTTCATGACATTTTTTTTCTTAAATTCCATATATATGTGTTAGCATACAGTATTTGCCTTTCTCTTTCTGACTTACTTCACTCTGTATGACAGACTCTAGGTCTATCCACCTCATTACAAATAGCTCAATTTCATTTCTTTTTATGGCTGAGTAATATTCCATTGTATATATGTGCCACATCTTCTTTATCCATTCATCCGATGATGGACACTTAGGTTGTTTCCATCTCCGGGCTATTGTAAATAGGGCTGCTATGAACATTTTGGTACATGTCTCTTTTTGAATTATGGTTTTCTCAGGGTATATGCCCAGTAGTGGGATTGCTGGGTCATATGGTAGTTCTATTTGTAGTTTTTTAAGGAACCTCCATACCGTTCTCCATAGCGGCTGTACCAATTCACATTCCCACCAGCAGTGCAAGAGTGTTCCCTTTTTTCCACACCCTCTCCAGCATTTATTGTTTCTAGATTTTTTGAGATGGCCATTCTGACTGGTGTGAGATGATATCTCATTGTAGTTTTGATTTGCATTTCTCTAATGAGTAAAGATGTTGAGCATCCTTTCATGTGTTTGTTGGCAGTCTGTATATCTTCTGTGGAGAAATGTCTATTTAGGTCTTCTGCCCATTTTTGGATTGGGTTGTTTGTTTTTTTGTTATTGAGCTGCCTGAGCTGCTTATAAATTTTGGAGATTAATCATTTGTCAGTTGCTTCATTTGCAAATATTTTCTCCCATTCTGAGGGTTGTCTTTTGGTCTTGTTTATGGTTTCCTTTGCTGTGCAAAAGCTTTTCAGTTTCATTAGGTCCCATGTGTTTATTTTTGTCTTTATTTCCATTTCTCTAGGAGGTGGGTCAAAAAGGATCTTGCTGTGATTTATGTCATAGAGTGTTCTGCCTATGTTTTCCTCTAAGAGTTTGATAGTGTCTGGCCTTACATTTAGGTCTTTAATCCATTTTGAGCTTATTTTTGTAACACTTCATTTTTAATTGTCCTCTCCTGGTTTGAGGAAGTGCAGGTTATATATGTAAGTACAGAATTAATCTCAGCTGAGCTGTTGCAACTGTATGCTTATTTCAGGGATACCTGGAGCCAAGGTGCTGATCCTGGCTAATCCAGAATGAAATCCACTAGCTAGTGATAAATATTCCTGTGCCAGGGTTTTAGAGAGACATGGTGGGCAGTCTGTGTTAGTTTATTAATGTTGTTCATAAAAAAAAAAACAGATAAATGGTTTGCACCCAGTTTCTGTTATGTTCTCTTGGTTTCTTCTGTTGCTCTTGGTCATGCAGCCTAATTTTGGCCAGCCAGCCTACTCCTTGGACAAGGCTGCGGCTTTCCTGAGTCCGGGTTATCTTGTATGCATCTTGGTAGTTCATGATTCAAATACAAAGAGCATTCTGTGCCCTTGAGGACCTTGGGAGCTGTGTCTGGAAGTCTTGGACCTCGCTGTGCTTTCTTTTTCCTCCTATATTGGAGTCTCATGAAGCATTTCAATTATTCAACCCTGTGTAATTGAAGCTTTATGTTAGTTTTGTAGTCACTCTGGGATATGATACAGTAAGTAGTCTATACATATTTTCAGCTCATGTCTCAAGCAAATCTTAGGTCTAACTGGATGAGGTCAGATGGGCCATTGATGGTCAGCCCTTGAGTAGCCTAAATATCTGACTCTCTGGTCTCCTCTTCCTTTTATACTCCTTTCTCCTCATCCCCCTCAGAATATAATTCCCTCATATTTTTTCCTAACATTCTTCCATTGAAACCTTCAGTGGATTGTTCCTAGAAACCTTCTTAATTCTCCCCTAACCTGTCCCCACTAAATAAAACTAGTTTTCAGTCCTCTGCAGCAGCAAGAGCATGTTTGCATAAAACTGCTATGACACATCACATCCTTTTAAATCCCTGTATCTCCTGATAGACTGTGAAATTTGTGAAGCCAGCAATCCTTTCTTATTCATCTGCATGAATTCCACCGACTTAGCAAGTCTCTTATAGAAGTAAGCACTCATTGAATGATGCACGATCAAAGAAATCGATGAATTAACAAATCACTCTTTAGAGAGAAAAGAGTTCTTTCACTTAGAAGAGTTACTGAGTGTAGACTGGCTGGTAACGAATCTCCCAGGTGTATTTGCATTCCCAATGTAGCAGGTGAATAAAGCCTTAAGCTAAAGTAATGCTATTTAAATCATGCCAAATCAGATATCGCCAGACTGTAGGTGAGTCAACTGGGTGGGTGTTTGCATATCTTCTTAAGCAGTGGGTGCCAGGAACTTTCACAGAGGCTTCAAATAATGCCATGTGGAGTCTTGTGACTGTGAACCCACCTTGGAACCTGGAAAGATCAGTGAACATTCATCTAGTTTAAGTTGGGGTCAATTTTACCCCCAGTAAAATCTCAATATTATTTTTACTGAGGTCATTTAGCCTGGCACCAATGTCCCCTCTGGTCAGCCTGGAACTTTGCCACCAAATAGTTACATGATCATGAGTCACATTGCTTTTGTGAGACCTTCATTTCCTTTTTGTAAAATAAGAAGTTGCATTCTATAATCTCTGGAGTGCCCTTCCGCTAAATATTTTATGTGACCATGGCTAAATCAATTACCCAAATACACTTGACTAGAAAGGCAAGTACTTTATGTGAAATCAGTGAGATAATCACCTTTCATTGTCTTGACAAATGAAAGAAAGTAGCTGTGTCACGGAGGGTTAAGAAGTCACCTTTGAATTGGAAAAAAAATGTGTGATTATAACAGATTTTTAGTTGTCAGTTTATTTGGCCTAAAACCGTATTATACCAAATTTGCTTCTCTTTGAAATCAGCTTTACCAGTTGATACCATCTAACCGTCTGCCCAAATGGCTGGGAAAGAGACTGATTGGCAAGTTAATAGCCATCATAAAGTCTGTGATGTAGTCAGGTGACCATTTATTTCCATCTCTGCAGAGGATGAAAATAAGAGTGTATGTATAAGTAAGCTGAATATTCACCAAAGCAGATTCGTTAATGTTTGAAAGTTAAGTCCACGGACATGAAGTGTCAAGAGAGGAAGCTGAGTGATTGCCCAAAGATCTTACAAAAATGTTTACTTTGGACAGTTCTAGTCCTGGATCTAGTTAGGTTGTCAAGTACAGAATTTTGGTGTCAAGGATAATTGGATTGATGGTTCTGACTTGAACCAAAGACTGTCACAAAAAGATGATACCTAAAAGCCTCCCAAAACTCACAAAAGGATGATACATGAAAGTAGAGTACTCGCTTATGATTTTATCACTAGGTATGCAGGTTCCGCAGACAGCAAAAGTCACATGGCCTTATTCATTCAGGCTCCCTGGAGAATATCTACATTTGTATGTGTGTGTGCATGTGTGTGTGTGTGGGGGGAACATATGCTAGTTTGGAGTTTGCTTGGTGGATATGGAAATGGTTAAGGGAGTTGTAGCTAAAATTTGAATATTTAGCAGCATCTGGTTAAGCTGCCATAAGAATGATAACCCTGAGTTCCTTACCCCATATAATACATTTGGGTAGGAAATTTCACCTTTAGCCTCTGTTTTTAGAGGGTTATGTGTGTGTGTGTGTGTGTGTGGTTGTATTACTGTCCAACTCCTTTCCTAATGAATGTACTCTCTCTTTAGATAAAGTAATCATTTAATCTTATTTCTGTCCAGTGTAACAGATTAGATTTTTCAAAAGTGACTTTGGATATTTTTTTTGTCCTTAATTGTTTTCCACTCACTTATAGTTTTACTCTCAGAATGGGCAACCCTAATTTCCTTCTATTGCCAATATTGTAGTTTTTGGAGGGGAGGATCTGTGGAGGTACAAGTGAGGAGTTTTAATGTTACCCCCATAAACTACTATAAAACACGTATTTTTTTACTTGATAAATACGAGAATAACTTAATGGCTAAATCTTAGAGGCAACGATGCTCTTTAAGTTCTTAAAGGGTTGTTTTTGCATCGGCAAATCAATTAATTACCAATAAAGATTTTAGGAACAAACTTGTGACAGATTCTGTTCTGAGTTGGTAGCAGAGCTCATAATTAGGGATATCTGAAGCTTAATCAGGCAAAGGAGAAACTGTGGTGTGGTCAGGATACTAATGGTGGAGTTGGACGTTCTGTTGTGTTTTTGATTAGGGAGAGGAAAAACATTTCTTGAAAAGACTGGAAATACAGCTGATCTCTTTGTATGTGGATATACTGCCACCTGTTGGTCTTTTCTTGTCATTGACCAGGTTTTGAAGGCTGTTTCAGTGGATTATTTTTTGTTGAAATATAATTGACCTACAATATTATATTACCTTCTGATATACAAATAGTGATTTGACATTTAAATACATTAAGTGATCACCATGTTAAGCCTACTTGCCATCCGTCGCCATACAAAGTTATTACAATATTATATTGACTGTAGTCCCTATGGTGTACATTACAGCCCAGTGATATATTTATTTTATAACTGGAAGTTTGCACCTCTTAATACCCTTCAGCTATTTTTCCCAGTCGACCACCCTCCTCTTCTCTGGTAACCATGAGTTTGTTCTCTCTATATATGAGTCTGTTTTGGTTTTGTTATGCTTGTTTGTTTGTTTTTTTAGATTCCCCATATAAGTGAAATCACATGGTATTTGTCTTTCTCTGTTTGAATTATTTCATTTAGCATAAAACCTACTAGATCCATCCATGATGTTGCAAATGGCAAGATTTCATTATTTTTTATGACTGAGAAATATTCCATTATATATATATATATATATATATATATATATATATATATATATATATATATATGGTTTTCTCAATTGGAAATTAGCCAAAAAATTGATCATGATAATCAAATATTCATTGTATTTACAAAATGACATTTATTAAATATTTATTTTTATTGAAATATAGTTGATATACAATATCATGCTAGTTTCAGACATACTGCATATTGACTGACATTTGCATGCTTTATGAAATGATCACCATGATAGTCTAGTAACCATCTGCCCCTATACAAAGTTATTCCAATATTATTGGCCATACTCCTTATGCTGTATATTACATCCCATGGCCTATTTATTATAAAACTGGAGGTTTGTACCTCTTAATCTCCCTCACCTATTTCACCCACGTCCACATTACCCCCGTCACTTCTAGAAACCACCTTTTTGTTCTCTATATTCATTTTGGTTTGTTTGTTTTGGTTAGATTCCACATATAAGTGAAATCATGCTGCATTTGTCTTTGTCTGTCTTATTTCACTTAGCATAATACTCTTTAGATCCATCCATGTTTTCACAAATGGCAGAATTTTGTTTTGTTGATTACTGTTTTGCTTACTGTAGCTTTGTAGTATAGTCTGAAGTCAGGGAGCCTGATTCCTCCAGTTCTGTTTTTCTTTCTCAAGGTTATTTTGGCTATTTGGGGTCTTTTGTGTCTCCATACAAATTTTAAGATTTTTTGGTTCTAGTTCTGTGAAACATGCCATTGGTAATTTGATAGAGATTGCACTGAATCTGTAGATTGCCTTGGGGAGTATAGTCATTTTGACAATATTGATTCTTCCAATCCAAGAACATGGTATATGTGTGTAGCATTTCTGTAGAAACTCTTTTTTTTAATTGAATTATAGTTGATTTACAATCTGTGCTGTACAGCAAAGTGACTCAGTCATACACATATATACATTCTTTTTTTATATTCTTTTCCACTATGGTTTATTCCAGGATATTGAATATAGTTCCCTGTGGTATACAGTAGGACGTTGTTGTTTATCCATTCTAAGTGTAATAGTTTGCATCTACTAACCCCAAACTCCCAGTCCATCCCTCTCCCTCCCCCACTCCCCCTTGGCAACTACAAGTCTGTTCTCTATGAGTCTGTTTCTGTTTTGTAAATGGGTTCATTTGTGCCATATTTTAGATTCTACAGATAAGTGACATAATATGGTATTCGTCTTTCTCTTTCTGACTTAACTTCACTTAGTATGATAATCTCCAGTTGCATCCATGTTGCTGCAAATGGCATTATTTCATTCTTTTTTATGGCTGAGTAATATTCCATTGTATATATGTACCACACCTTCTTTATCCATTCATTTGTCAATGGACGTTTAGGTTGTTTCCACGTTTTGGCTACTGTGAACAGTACTGCTATGAATGTGGGGTGCATATTTTTTTGAATTATATTTTTTTCTGGGTATATTCCCAGGAGTGGGATTGCTGGATCATATGGTAATTCTATGTTTATTTTTCTGAGGAACCTCCATACTGTTTTCCATAGTGGCTGTACCAGCTTACATTCCCACCAATGGTGTAGGAGTGTTCCCTTTTCTCCATACCCTCTCCAGCATTTGTTATTTGTAGACTTTTTAATGATGGCCATTCTGACCAGTGTGAGGTGGTACCTCATTGTAGTTTTGATTTGCATTTCTCTAATAATTAGCAATATTGAACATCTTTTCAGGTGCCTACTGGCCATCTGTATGTCTTCTTTGGAGAAATGTCTATTAAGGTCTTCTGCCCATTTTTTGATTGGGTGGTTTTTGTTGTTGTTGTTGAGTATTATGAGCTGTTTGTATATTTTGTAGACTAAGCCCTTGTCTGTCACATCATTTGCAAATATTTTCTCCCATTCCGTAGGTTGTCTTTTTTTTTTTTATGGTTTCCTTTGCTGTGCAAAAGCTTGTAAGTTTGATTAGGTTCCATTTGTTTATTTTGTTTTTATTTCTAAGAACATGGTATATGTCTCCATCTGTTTGTATCATCTTTGATTTCTTTCATCAGTGTCTTATAGTCTTCTGAGTACAGGTCTTTTGCCTCCTTAAGTAGGTTTATTCCTAGGTATTTTATTCTTTTTGATGTGATGGTAAATGAGATTGTTTCTTTAATTTCTCTTTCTCATCTTTTGTTGTTAGTGTATAGAAATGCAACAGATTTCTATGTACTTATTTTGTATCCTGCAACTTTACCAAATTAATTGATGAGCTCTAGTAGTTTTCTGGTAGCATTTTTAGGATTTTCTGTGTATAGCATCATGTCATCTGCAAACAGTGACAGTTTTTCTTCTTCCTTTTGAACTCAAATTCCTTTTATTTCTTTTTCTTCTCTGATTGCTGTGGCTAGGACTTCCAAGACTATGTTGAATAAAAGTGGTGAGAGTGGACATCTTGTGTCCTTGTGTCTTGTTCCTGATCTTAGAAGAAATGCTTTCAGCTTTTCACCATTGTATATGTTGTTAGCTGTGAGTTTGTCATATATGGCCTTTATTATGTTGAGGTATGTTCTCTCTATGCCCACTTTCTGGAGAGTTTTTATCATAAACGGATGTTAAATTTTACCAAAAGCTTTTTTCTGCATCAATTGAGATGATCATTTAGTTTTTATTTTTCAATTTGTTAATGTGGTGTGTCACATTTACTGATTTGCAGATGTTGAAAAATCCTTGCATCCCTGGTGTAAATTCCACTTGATCATGGTGTATGATCCTTTTAATGTATTGTTAGATTCAGTTTGCTAGTATTTTTGTTGAGGATTTTTGCATCTATGTTCGTCAGTGATATTGGCCTGTAATTTTCTTTTTTTGTGATATCTTTGTCTGATTTTTGTACCAAGGTGGTGGTCAACTCATAGAATGAGATCAAAAGTGTTCCTTCCTCTGCAATTTTTTGAAATAGTTTCAGAAGGATAGGTCTTAACTCTTCTCTAAATGTTTGGTATAGTATAACTTTTTAATGCCCTGTTTGTGTCTTCATATTTAAAGTAGGTTTTTCTTAGGAGCTGTATTGTTGATCTTGGTTTAGTCACAATAATAAAAATTTTACCTCTTAAATGGTGCTATTTAGAACATTTACACTTAGAGTGATTATTGATGTGCTTGGGCTTAAATCTACCATCTTACTTTTTGTGTTCTTTTTGCCCCATCGGTTCTTTGTTCATTTTTGCCTCATTTTCTCATTTCTTTGAATCAGTATTTAATGAAAATCTACTCCTGAGGGGTGTTCCTTTTGTTTTGTTTTGTTTTGTTTTTTTGGCACATCTGGCATATTGGGTGGTGGAAAAGTAGTGGGAAGAGAAATCCTCAAATAAAGAGCAGGTCGTGGCAGTTAAGGTTGGCTGGTGTGTACTGAAATTGTACAAGTGAGGCACAAGAAAGAGAGTCTGCCATGCTAACCAATGTAACAATGAGAAACAGTGTATGCACTACACTTTCTGTAGTGCCTGAAATTTAACTAAGATACGATTTTAAAGGCAATCTCATGATGTGGTAGGAGTGTCCAATGAGTAAGTGACTAAGGCTCCTTTTAAATTATTGTTTCAGTTCAGAAGAAACTACAAATATGACTCAAATAAACAGCTGGGAATAATAAGATATGGCATTATAGTTTAATTTGTCATGTCAGCAGCACCAGCTTTATAACTGCTACTTGGCTGCATACCAGATTAGATACTGGACAAAAATGGGATTACAGAGCAAAGAATTGAAGATGGTGACGTAATGTGGGAAATCGATAATCAGAGGCACTGCAAGCTAGGACCATCTCTACTAACACCTGTATTATTCCTGTTGAAATACATATACATATTTAGAAAAGTAAATTTCTTGCTTTATGGCTGGTGGCTTACCTGTTACATTTATTTTTGGTAAAGCTGTAGGAAGAAAGTAAAATTATAAGGTTTAGAGTGAAGACATGGGTAAAATAGTAAATATGGATGTAATTCCTTAGATCATGCATATTATACATACTATTCTTATTCTGCTTTTGCAATTAATAAATATATAAATATATTTTCATCTGATTAAATATTACTTCCAACATGATTTTTAGTGTTTGTTCTTTTCCAGTTATAAAGGATGATTGCACATAGCACAAACTTTAAATTGCATAACAGCAAATGTAAAAAAAAATGTTAAGTTTCCCATCCACTTCAAACAGATTCTTATGAAGATATTTTTTATCAAGGGATTTTTCTCTGCATATAAAAGCAGGCTCATATGTACGTTTGTGTGCTTTTATAAATAACATAAATGAAAGCAGACCTTTTACACATATCTACTCCTTCCTTTTTTAAGTCAAATAATCTATAGGATATTGTGTCACATCAATACACATAGCTCTAACTCATTTTAAAAACGATTTAACCTGTCCCTTGTTGATACTAAATTATTTTCATCTTTTGTTATTATAACTGATTATGCTGCAACAGTAAATAAGTTTTGTTTTAGCTGTGCCATTTCATTTTAAAAGCTTTCTGCTTTTAATACTTCTTTTTAAAGATATTTTACTTTATGGTATGAATTTTTCATGTTTTGGGCATAGTAAAGTATGTGAATTTCTTCTGGTAATTTGAAAATTTTACAATTCATTTTTATCCTTTCTGATATTTACCTTTAAAATTGCATGTTTTGAACTCCTATTTCTTGGATTATTACCTTAAGACCATATTGGTATGAAACATATTAATATTAGTACATTTACATTTCTTCTTATTTTCTTTCCATAGCCTGATTTTGATAGATTATATTATTCTGTAACATCTTACAGAAAACCGTAACGAACTTTCTGGTCAACCCAATATTATCCTTAATGCCCCTAGTGGCAAATTTTCTATGTCTTAGAATATACTTACATATAAAATGGTATATGTCACACTTAAGCAATGTTTAATAATTCCCTACACCAAGAGGAGGAGATTGGTGGGCTAAGAGTATCTGTGAAGTCCCCTCTTCTTTTATTTCAAGTTTGTGAAGTTTGATTATATTACTTTAGTATTAGTCTTTATTGATTAAATTATTATTGTCATACCACCATTTCCTATAAACACAGAGTTTTCCAGTCTTGGTTCCATCTATAAGGGTATTCAATGCAATGAATGTAGTGTGGAATGCTATTGTGGAGAATTCTGAGAACAGTTTGAGTTTTGTCCTCTACAATTAAGAAAAAAAATGAAGTCCACACATTTTACCAGAAAAAAACATGAGTTATTTAATTCATACTTCTTTCTTAAAACATTTTGTGTACTTTTACTCCATAGAAATCTTCTTATGTTTTGAAAGTTTTTTTTACATGTTATATCTCTCTTCTTTAGAGATACCAATTATTTGTATGTTAGATCTTCCTTTATGCATATTAATCATTTTCTTTCTAAACACTTTGAAGTTGTAGTTTATTTAAAATTTTAAAAAATTTCTCAAATGTCTTCCATGATTATTTTCAGTAGGGTCTATGCTCCTATTTTGTTTTGTTTCATGTGACTGAAAATTCACATATAATTTTCTTTCTTGGGCTCAGCCAGCTTACTTCCTATTACCTGATATAATTTTGCTATTTCTTTTTTCAACCTTGCTATTCCACAGAGTGGTTGTTACTATTTTTTTAATGTGACAAACAAGAATTTTCCCATAATTTTTAATTAATTGATTACTTTATGTTATTTTTCTTATTCCTTTCTTTGGTAGGTTTAATGTACTGTCATTTTCTTTTTAAAAAAAAATCTGTTTTCATTGTGTTCTCATTGCTTTCAAATGATTTTAAGAAAAATAACAGATAGAAATACTTTTCCCCTGGTATCTTTGATCAAAAGTATATGGCATAAGTTTAATTGCTAAACATTAACCATTATGAATTATATAGACTTTATGGGTTTGTTTCCATGAATTCAACAAATATGTACACAACACAATTATTGACAGCCTTCTGAGATAGATACTTAAGAGGGGTCATAAATGAGCTATGAAGTGTTATGAGGTTCATATCTGCCCTACTTGTGGGGATAAATAATTAGAATTCTCAGAGAAGGTGGTGATTTCGAGAGTTCACCCAATCTCGGCAGACTCTACACTTTCTTCTCTCTCTTGCACCCCTTCTATCCGAAACAACCTCCTTGCCTCTGTTCCTGCATCCCTGCTTCTGTTCATCTCATTAGCACTGCCTGGCGTGCCTTTCCTCTTAACTTCAGTTTAGCTAAATTATACTTGTCTTTTCAGACCAATTTCTTCTTTGAAAATTTCCTCATTTACTCCAGCTTATGGTGATCTGTCCTTCCTTTGGAGTCCAGTGACTGTTTTTTAAAATTTTTTCCTAGAGATAAGCAAGTGCTACTTTGAACTGGTGTTTTATTTTTATATCAGATACTGTCTCCTCAACTGTGCTACAGATGCCTTATAATACTAAATAACATTAATGAACATTGATTCTATGCTGGACACTCTTCTTAATACTTTAAATGTATTACTTCATTAAATCCAACATCTTTGTGAGCTAGAAACCATTTTTCTTTATTTTAGAGATTAAGAGAATGAGGCACAGAGAGATTTAAAAATTTGCTCAAACTGACACAGCCAGTAGGTGATGGGATTAAGATTTACACTCAGGCAATGTGGTTCCAGAACCAGGCAGCAAACTACATCCTCCCAGCTGGTGCTGGGTTCTCAATGCACCCCTCCCCACTGATAGAAAAGAGAGCTCTCTTCTGGCAAATAGAATCCCAAAGGCAGAAAAAAACCTACATTGTTTTCTTAGGAATCTTCTTTTTGAGGAAAGACACAGTTAGGAAAAAAACACTTGGTCCAAATGCCACCAAGATCATGTTAACTTTGTCCGTCCAGGTGTAAGCTCTTGGGGTTTTAGTTCCTTGGGGACCTGGCTCTAAACCACTGAAAACTCCCAAGAAAAAGTCCCTTATTCTGTGCAGTATGTGAATCAGTGTTCAGGTCAGAGTATCTCTTTATGCCCAGAATGTTCAAGATGAAGGATTTGTCTTCTTCACCAAGTACCTAGAAAGTCATGCCTCTTAGAAAAGTTTGCCACCAAGAGGGAAGTTGAATGTTCCACCCTTATATATAGAAAATGATTATTTCCTTGAAGCAGCTAAACAATCTACATAAAGAATACCCTTAAAGAAGTGAGTACATTGCATTTTGGATAATATGAAGTTTTTGAAATATGATGGAGAAACTTCAGGCTGAGTTTGAACTTTGGTAATATAACACTTCCAGCCCAGGTTCTCTAAAGAGAGCAAACTAGCATTTTGTTCGCATTATTATGAGACAAAGCAACTGTTTTTTGTGACTTTTTCCGAACTGATTTTCTTGTTTATTTTTTTATAATATAGAGGTACTGCAAAGTCCATAGGAATTCTAAGCTCACAGAATGTTAGCTATGGAAGTGGCATAGATACCATCTTCCTTGTTTTATAGAGGACTGAAAATTACTTACAGTCAAATAAATAAATAGTGGTTTAACTAAAATCTGAAGCAGTCTCTCCAGCCCCCTACATCTATACACCTATATTGGCATATTTGGATGGACATAAATAAAAGCATTTATGCAATGGAAAATGCTCCTAATCTAAGCCTAGAATTGTCTTTGTGACTGCTGAAAATACACTCCACATAGCATTAGCAAATAATCATAATGATAATCACAAAGCAAAGGATAGTCACTTTCATTTTCCATTTATCAAGCTCCATATATAATGATTATATAATTCAAGAGTAGTATATTGCTTTTGTTTTACTGAAAGAGGACATTAATTGCAGTGACAATAAATGTTATTTAAAATAAGGTATTTTTCATATAAATTATCCTACATAGTGATCTTCTCTTAGGAATTTTAAACAGCTTGGTTTCTAATTCCTTGATTAATGAGTTAGAAAGTAACATATTCTTGAATGTGTTCCCTGCAAAAACGTGTTATGCATTTGGTATGTTACATATATTATTACTATAATTTTATTGCCTGACAGATTTCAAGATAAGTGCCCTAAAAAGAAGTTTATACGAAATATGAGATATCATATAAAATAATTCTTCATTATTTTGGTGCAAAAGATGCTTAATTTTCTATACAATTTACATGACAAGCTGCTGTCCGACATTTGCCAGATCACTTGATCTTATAAGTACAGCCTCCCCATTCCTTCCATGGCATCATATTCTTTTTTTTTTTTTTTTGTGGTACGCGGGCCTCTCACTGTTGTGGCGTCTCCCGTTGCGGAGCACAGGTTCCGGACGCGCAGGCTCAGCGGCCATGGCTCACGGGCCTAGCCGCTCCGCGGCATGTGGGATCTTCCCGGACCAGGGCACGAACCTGTGTCCCCTGCATCGGCAGGTGGACTTTCAACCACTGCGCCACCAGGGAAGCCCCATCATGTTCTTTTATATGAGTAACTTCTTTGTCATTTGTGTATATTATCCTTCTCACATCTTTTTATAAATGGGAGTAGGGAATATACTGATAAACGCATATGTGAATTGTATCTTAATAACATTAGGATGGTTCTGATCACTCAGTAAGATCAACAACTCCCCTGTTTAGCCCTTCCCCAGATGTCATATGTTAAGATCTGAGTATCTCATTGATTTTATAGTATTCCCAGTAGAGGTCCCCTAGCCAGGGTTTTAAATCCAATTATTCAGTAAAATGAAGCATGGAGAGTAATTCATATATAAACTTATAACTTGAAAGAGTTTTCAACAATAGAGTTGGATTCTTTATGGGAGAAAATAGAGATTAAGGATGAACTGCCCAAGTTTACACAGGAACTTTACACAAACTGCCCCAACCTAGTATCTAGGAATATTATTTTCTAGCTCCACAGTATTTCTATAACTGTCTCTTATAGACCTGTTTAAGATAATCTGTTATTGGCTTAAAATATTATTTGTAACTATTTTTTAAACATCTTTATTGGAGTATAATTGTTTTACAATGGTGTGTTAGTTTCTGCTTTATAACAAAGTGAATCAGCTATACATATATATATATCCCCATATCTCCTCCCTCTTGCATCTTCCTCCCTCCCACCCTCCCTATCCCACCCCTCTAGGTCATCACAAAGCATCGAGCTGATCTCCCTGTGCTATGTAGCAGCTTCCCACTAGCTATCTGTTTTACATTTGGTAGTGTATATAAGTCCATGCCACTCTCTCACTTCGTCCCAGGTCTTAATGATAGTTTTTTCATCATAAAATTCTTTCTTTCTTACAACAGATTACAGATGACCAATGGAAGATCAGAATCAAACAGCAGTGACTGACTTTCTTTTCTTGGGCCTCACGGATCATCTCTATCAGCAGATTGTCCTCTTTGTCATTCTCCTCCTTGTCTATCTTGCCACAGTGGGGGGGCAATTTGGGGATGATCATTCTCATATGGGTGGATCCCAGACTCCACACACCTATGTACTTTTTTCTTAGCCATTTGTCCTTTGTGGACATGTGTTCCTCTTCTTCCATTGCCCCCAAGACGCTGTGTGATATCTTTGCAAAGAAAAAGGACATCTCTTTGATGGGTTGTGCTGCACAGATGTGGTTCTTTGGTCTTTTTGTGGCAACCGAATGTTTCCTCCTGGCTTCCATGGCCTATGATCGGTATATGGCCATCTGTAAGCCCTTGTTGTACACACTTGTTATGTCCCAGAGGGTCTGTGTACAGCTGGTTATAGGCCCTTATGCAGTGGCTCTTATAAGCACCATGACTCATACAACTCTCACTTTTTGCTTACCCTTCTGTGGTCCAAATATTATCAATCACTTTTTCTGTGATATTTCACCACTGCTTTCCCTAGCGTGTGCAGACACCTGGACCAATAAGTTGGTGCTTTTCATCTTGGCTGGAGCAATAGGAGTACTCAGTGGCCTGATCATCACGGTCTCCTATGTTTGCATCCTGATGGCCATCCTGAGGATCCAGACTGCTGATGGGAAGAGGAAGGCTTTTTTTACCTGTTCTTCTCACCTGGTAGCTGTCTCCATCCTTTATGGGACTCTTTTCTTCATTTATGTCCGACCTAGCTCAGGTTCCTCCCTACTCATTAATAAAGTGATTTCTCTCTTTTACACTGTGGTGATCCCCATGTTGAACCCCCTCATCTACAGCTTGAGGAACAAGGAGGTGAAAAATGCATTCAGTAGGAAGTTTGAAAGGAAAAATTGTCTAGTAAGTAGGTAAAGTAGAACTCTACTTGTGTTGTACCATAGCTGTTGGTGCAGAATGTTTAGTAAAAGGAACATTAGACTGGAAATCAGAAGCTTCATGTGAGTCTTGTCTCTGTCTGTTCAAGATGATTTAAAAAACAGAACAGTTCTTAAATAATTTTCTCCTCCAGTCTTGTTCTCTGTGACATGAGAGGGGTTTCAAAATAATATACAGATGGATTGAGAATATAAATGTGAAAATATACTAGAAGAAACTTAATATTTGTACAGTAGTGGATGTGTGAATACTGTTTAAACTGGACATGAAAACTAAAAGTTATAATGGAAAATTTAATGTACCACAATCAGTGTTAAAGGGCAAATAATAAAACAAGAGAAAATATTTATGCACATGTGCCAAGTGATGGGATAATTTCCCTAATGTTCAAAGAACAGGCTAAAATTCAGAATCAGAAAACAATAGATAAATAAGCAAACAAAGAAAGAGGCAATTCTCAAATATGGGAATGCAAATTGCCAAAAATATATGGAGAAAACATTCAACGTCATGATTGTCCAAGTATATGAAATGAAATTAAAATGCAATGCCAAGCCTTTCAATGCAGATGTAACATTGATTGTTTTAATGACGATGAAGTTCTTAGTTGGCTATGCCAGACTCATTATTTCTTGTTGATAGTATGAATTGCTCCATTTCCACAAAGCAATTTGGTAGTTTCCATTTAAAATGATAAATTTTATGGCATTTGAACTAGAAATCCCTCCATTAGCAATCTAGACTACAGAAATATAAATGCCAATGCTTAAGATTCCCTACATTTCGGTGTTATGTGTAGTGACAATGAAAAATAAAATAAATAACCTGAATATCCATCACTGAGAGAAAAGTGAACTTTTTTCCATGTAATATTGTGCAGCAAATGAAGACTGAATTAGATATTGCTGGATTGAATTGGAGAGAACTATTGTATACGGGCTACTGTTAGTTGAGGGAAAAAATCACATTGAAGATCAATGTGTAGCACTGGCCATTAAGAAAAAGGGCAAAACCTATATAATGAATAAGATGCAAGTGCAAGTGTAAATGAGCATCGAGAGAACTATAAAGGATATATATGTGCCTGCTGACAATGATATTTCAATGGGAATGGCGTTAGAAGTAGGAAAGGTGAGGTTTTATTCATACACATTTTAATTGTAGCTCATTCATGCTCTCTGATCTTGCTTGGGCTTGATCTAGATGTACCATTTTCATCTTTGAAATATTTTAAATTAATATTTTTGTTCATCTCATATGAATGTAAACTGTTTCAGATCATCTTTTCTGATCAGAATGGAAAAGCATACGTTCCTCAAATCACTGACTGTGTATCATGTCCAGAACTGGAGATCCATTAAATGATCCCACAAAGGAATAAGACTGCTGGTGGGACTGCTTTTGGAATTTGAAACAGTCTACAGGCATTCTTTTCTTTTATTGAAGTATAGTTGATTTACAATGTTGTGTTAGTTTCAGGTGTACAGCAAAGTGACTCAGTTATATTTGTATATACATATACATATAGATGTAATCTTTTTCAGATTCTTTTTCATTATAGGTTGTTATGAGATATTGAATATAGTTCCCTGTGCTATATGGTAGGTCCTTGTTGTTTAGCTGTTTTATATTTGGTAGTGTGTATATGTTAATCCCAAACTCCTAATTTATTCCCCCCACCCCATTTTCCCCTTTGGTAACCATAAGTTTATTTTCTATGTCTGTGAGTCTATTTCTGGTTTGTAAATATGTTCATTTATATCTTTTTATTTTTTTGGATTCCACATATAAGTGATATCATAAGATATTTGTCTTTCTCTGACTTACTTCACTTCATGTGATAATCTCTAGGTCCAACCATGTTGCTGCAAATGCAATATTTCATTCTTTTTTATGGCTGAGTAATATTCCATTATATATGTAAATACCACATCTTCTTCATCCATTCATCTGTCAATGGACATTTAGGTTGCTTCCATGTCTTGGCTATTGTAAACAGTGCTGCAATGAACATTGAAGTGCATGTATCTTTTTGAATTATGGTGTTCTCTGGGTATATGCCCAGGAGTGGGATTGCAGGATCTTATGGTAAGTCTATTTTTAGTTTTTTAAGGAATCTCTGTAATGTTCTTATAGTGGATGTACTAATTTATATTCCCACCAACAGTGTGTGTGGGGGAGTCCTTTTTCTCCACACCCTCTCCAGCATTTATTATTTGTAGCCTTTTTAATGATGGCCATTCTGACTGGTGTGAGGTGATACCTCATTGCAGTTTTGTCTTGCATTTCTCTAATAATTAACAATGTTGAGTATTTTTTTTCATGTGCCTGTTGGCCACGTGTATGTCCTCTTTGGAGAAATGTTTATTTAGGTCTTCTGCCCATGTTTTGACTGCGTTATTTGGGGGGGGGTTGATATATTAAGCTGTATGAGATGTTTGTATATTTTGGAAATTAATTAATCCCTTGTCGGTCACATAATTTGCAAATATTTTCTCCCATTCCGTAGGTGGTCTTTTCATTTTGTTTATGGTTTCCTTTGCCATGCAAAATCTTTTAAGTGTAATTAGGGCCCAATTGTTTATTTTTGCTTTTATTCCCATTACTCTAGGAGACAGATTGAAAAAAATATTGCGGCAATTTATGTCAAAACGTGTTCTGCCTATGTTTTTCTCTAGGAGTTTTAGAATATCCGGTCTTACATTTAGGTCTGTAATTCATTTTGAGTTTATTTGTGTGTATGGTGTTAGAGAATGTTCTAATTTCATTCTTTTACATGTAGCTGTCCAGTTATAGGCATTCTTTAAAAGTCATCTGGTTTCTGGAGGGGCTAGACTGCTGAATTAAATGGATAAATAATGTGACTACTTTTTATGCATCATTTATGTCTTTGGTGGAGGTATTAATTTCTGGATTCAAGTGTCCTAGACTCCTATCATCTCCATTGACTCTAGGAAGGCTAGATCCATAATGGAACTTTATGCCACTGAGCTTCTCATGAAACTGGAGTCCCTTCCACTAGTGCTTTTCTTTATTGCTTTAGTGGAAGGTGTGTCCTCTCAGAAAACAGTCACCTGATACCTTCTCTAGTCTTATATGCTTGAGTTAGAAATTGTCTGGCCTGAGTGTTGTTTTCTCATTCTTTAGCATATTAGTGGCATTTAACAACAACCAACTTCATTGTCCAATAGTTACCACTGCTCCCCATATTTCTCACATGCTAGAGATAATTGCAGAAACCAATGCACATTTTTTAACTGTACTCCACCCCAATTCACTTCAGGTGAGTTTTAGTAATTGCAATCCTTGGGCATGCTAATGGTTATGACCACCCCCTTCCACCAGCAATGTACTCTTGTTGCCGTCTGTCTGGTGAGTGGTCTGATTCCAGAATCCCAGCCGAAGAACCTGCCAAATTCACTGGTCAAACAAGTTACTAAGGTAAGCCTACATTCAAAGATGGGGGAAAAAACTCAATTTTTCAATAGAGGAAGAGCATGCATTTATAAGAAAGGAGGTAATTAATTATGGCATATACAAGATAATCTAACAAAAGTTGTTAGAATTACAAAACCTAAATGAAATTTAGTACATATATTATAAACAAACAAAAACCTTAATATGGTGTTTAATATGGTGAAAGCTTGGATTTTATAATAGTTAATTTGCCACTGCTTTATCTGAATAATTTCAATAATCTGAATTAACTCAATCTATTTACATATATAGTTCAATGAATTTATAATACAAAGAGATATGGGAAACAATTCCCAATAAAATTTTGGAAATCATAATTCAAAAAGATATCATTTGGAAATGGCTTGCCCTAAGAAATTTTAGCCCTCATTTACCTCTTGAAGTCAGGAGAGAACTCCGCTAAGAACAGATCCAACCTCACTAAGACTTGAACTTGTATACAGTCCAGTAGACTGGCTACAAGTCTAAAGGTCAATCCACTTAAGAAATCTGGACCTCAACTATTCATCAGGGAAATGCAAATCACAACCACTATGAGATATCACCTCACATTTGTCATAATGGCTCTGATCAAAAAAGACAACAAATAACAAGTGTTGGCAAGGATGTGGAGAAAGGGAAACACTTGTTTACTGTCGGTGGGATTGTAGCATGGTGCCGTGCTATGGAAAACAGTATGGAGTTTCCTGAAAAAATTAAAAATAGAACTGCCATATGATCCAACAGTTTCACTTCCGGGTATTTACCTGAAGAAAACAAAAACTCTAATATGAAAAGACATATGCACACCAGTATTTATTGCAGCATTATTTACAGTAGCCAACATATGAAAGCGACTTACTTACCCATCAATAGATGAGTGGATAAAGAAGATGTGATATGCACATATATGTGTGTCTATACACAAGGAATTTGGAGATGATCTTGCAATTAAAGCAAATCTGGATGGTTTCAGCCATAAAAAATGAAATTGTCACCATTTGTGACAACATGCATGGATTTGGAGGGTATTATGCTAAGTGAAATAAGTCAGAGAAAGAGAAATACTGCATGATCTCGCTTATACGTGGAAACAAAAAACAAAATGAGCTAACAATATGAAAACAGACTCAGAGATACAGAGAACAAATGGGTGGTTGCCAGAAGGGAGGGGTTGGGGGGAGTGGGCAAAATAGATGAAGGGGATTAAGAGGTACAAACCTCCAGTTATATAATAAATTAGTCATGGGGATGTCATATACAGCATAAGGAATATGCTCAGTAATACTGTAATAACTTTGTATGGGACCAGATGGTTACTAGACTTATTATCATGATGATCATTTCATAATGTATGCAAATGTCAAATTACTATGTCGTACATCTGAACCTAACATAATATTGTACATCAACTATATTTCAATTAAAAAGATCTTCAACTTCCTCATGAAAAAAAAAGAATAAATTTTAGAGGCAAGTTCTTTTACAAAGGCAAAGAGTTAATGACCACCAATTTCTTATTTGCCAAGCCTGGTCTTCTCCTGGGAAGATAACAGAACCCTGAAGAAGCACTAGTGAGTCTGTGCCCTCAAAGCAAGGTTGACCCTTCAGTAGTCTGTAGTTTCACACCCTAAGTTTCTCTGAGCACTTCATTACTATTATTTTTTTTATTTTTATTTTATTTTGGAGTATATTGATTAACAATGTTGTGTTAGTTTCATGTGTAGAGCAAAGCGATTCAGTTATACATATACATGTGTCTATTCTTTTTCAAATTCTTTTCCCATTTAAGTTATTACAGAATATTGAGCAGAGTTCCCTATGTAATACAGTATGTCCCTGTTGGTTATCTATTTTAAATATAATGCTGTGTACGTTTCAATCCCAGACTCCCAATCCATCCTTCCCCCCATCCCTCTGGTAACCATAAGGTTCATTCTCTAAGTCTGTGGGTCTATTTCTGTTTTGTAAATAAGTTCATTTGTATCTTGTTTTTTTAAATTCCCCATATAAGTGATACCATATGATACTTGTCTTTCTCTTTCTGACTTACTTCACTTAGTATGACAGTCTCCAGGTTCATCCATGTTGCTGCAAATGGCATTATTTCATTCTTTTTAATGGCTGAGTAATATTCCGTTGTATATATGTAACACATCTTCTTTATCCATTCATCTGATGATGGACATTTAGGTTGCTTCTGTGTCTTGGTTATTGTAAGCAGTGCTGCAATGAAAAAATTAATCCACTCTCTGAATCTAAGCATTCTATCAAAAATGTGAAAGTCCTTCACTTAACAGTGCAAAACTTGGTATCAAGGGACAAGACTACAAAATTTTAGACTTTCCTTGTAACAGTGAGAAAAAAAATTCTCTGTTATCATTTCTATCTTAATGTCATAAGCTTATATGGCAGAAAAAGACCTGGTTTGTTTCTAGAGGTTTAACATGGAAATTTCTAACAAGAAATCTGTAAAATTCACTCTCCTCAAAAAATGTCTGTAAGGAATTTGGAGAGGATCTTGCAATTAAAGCAAATCTGGATGGTTTCAGGCATTCAATTTCTCCAACAATTAGGAAAATAGTAGAGTAACCACAAAGGCATAACACAAACTAAATAATAACTTAGAGTCTTGACACACGAGAGATGAATTATCATTTTATTTGTTTATATGGAATACTGAATCACCGTGTAAGGATTTCATTTCAGTACATAAATAATTCCAACATAGACATGCATGAATTAGTAAAGAAAGCGTCTGAATGCAGACTAAATCCCTCCCAGAACATTCTTGAGTGAGCATGTTATCACACTAAAATATGTTAAACAATTATTAAATTGATTTTTCGTATGGTTTGATGTTTTGTTTTCTCAGCCATCAACAAATTGATAGTAGAAAATTAGCAGATAAAAAGAGTTTTAAATATTATTAACAAGAAATGATAGCCTGAGAGCAAAGGAAAGAGTGCAGAATTAACAAAAGCAAATATAAGTCAAGGGTTGGAGGGACGAGTTGTTGACGTTATTTCAGTGATAACTAGTGATGACAAGAGACATTGGGTAATATAGAGAAATCTTTTGCTAATGTGGGTTTATTTTGCCATGATAGTTAAAAATTTGATCATTTATCTGCAAAAGATGATGTTTGATTATGCAGAAATATGATGTGCTTATGAAGTGGAGTTCCAAATCCATCAAAACATCAGTTTAATTTCTTAATCACCGTAATGTGCCTCCTTAAGTTCAGAGACTTGATAAACTTTTAAAGGTGTGTGTGTGTGTGTGTGTATGTGTGTGTGCGTGTGCACAGATGAATGAAGTACCAGATGTAGGGTAACTCTTGAGGCATTTTGGAGACATATAGAGAGAGATTCTCATTTCTCCAAATCAGGCAGAAAAACTTAGTTAATTCTATAGTATTAAGAGGAGGAACTGTGCTTTTGTTTTATTTTTCCTTGAAAAGAGACTTTAATATAAACCTCTTTAATGAACTCTCCCAGACATTGTTACAAAATGACCCCTGGAAAAGATGTAACCCTCAGTACTGCCTTTACTGTGCATGAATCATTGAGTAGTAACCAAAGGAGTGGGACAATCATCTTTAAATATTTATTGAAAGGAATTGAAGATTAATTTGATGAGGTGTTTTTAAAAGAAAATGTGTGCTTTTAGTGTTTCTCTCCAAAAAGATTGTATGCTTTTTGAGAGAAGAGATTGTTTAGTAATATTTTTGCTCTCCACAACATGTAGCAAATGTATTACATACGCAATGTGTAAGTAAGTGTTTTCTTTGCTTTTTGTTTGCTTTTGAAAGCACAGTGATGAATTCATTAAGGTCAAGGATTCTAACTTACTCAAGTTTATACCTTTCTTTGGTATTTGGACAGTCCTATGCATATTAGCACTCAAAAAGCATTAGTGTAGTTGAAAATTCTATTTCTGAAATTCTCTCAAAAACATCGATTATGTATATATTAAAAAAGGCTTAGTGATTAACAGATTTCCTTTCAAATGATTTTTTTCCTTCATGGTTAGGATATAGAAATGAGTGTACACAGATTTATACTTTGTTTATATGATTTTGTATCTTTGGAGTCAGCTAGTTAGGCCCTCTCATATATTGTACATCACAAACAAATTTCCTATAAAGATAATCAGTCTCCAGTCTTGGCAGTAGCTGAAGATGATTTATGCAAAGTGATCTGTGTATGCATATGTATATATTCCGTTTTAAATTTTTAATTTTCTTCTTTGATCTGTATTCCTGGTGTCTGACTCCTTCAAACTTCATTTTACAATGGAATATTTTACACTGTAAATTATTGTAAGTGACAGCTTACAAAACAATATGCATTATTTTAGGGACACACTGAGCCTACTGTTTTATCTCATCACTCATTCCTTTAATTAAGCCTACATGAGAATTTTCTTCCTTCTAAGCACAGTGTCTGATTCTGCTTGGTTGCTGTCATTTTTTCACCATCATGATTGAGAATTATTAAACTGATTATACTTCCCTTTCTTTCTTTTTCTACCTGTAATTTTCATTCATGCATTATAACTACAATGCTCAAATTTTTATAATTGTGTGAAACATTATGGCTGTTGAATCTTATTTATATTTACCCTGGTTCTAATTGTATGTATTATTTTTATTTTCATTTGCATTGAATATGTATTCTTCTGTAGATAAATTCAATACATTATATTTATTTAGTATGAATAATTATGTATCTAATTTTTATTTTTATATTTTAATGTTTCCTTGCTAGTCTCTAAGAGGAAAACTGTGCCACACATTTCTTTTTAATCATAAGAGGTAGAAATATATTTTATTTGTTCAGTTATGATTAAATGTCCCATATAATTAAATTTCCCTGTACATTTTTCAATATGCTCTTCATATTTATCCCTCTTGCACTTTCTATCATTCTAGAATAAAGAAAAAAGAAAAAGAAAACTATATATATATATGTATAGCATAGTTATAACTGTAATGAATTAGGGAATGAAACTATATCATCATTAAATCAAGAGAGATTTAAAAACTCTCTGATCAGGTTTTGGATTCTGTTATGACACAGTAAATGGTATAAGAATAGCCTGAAATCATAAATAACACAAAACATGAACAAAATGAGTTTCAATGTTAGAAAATATTAAGCATGAAAAACTTGTTCTTGGTAATTTTGCAGTCACCATGGTTTTTGAGGGCCATGTACATTGAAAATTACCATTAGTCTCTCATTTGACTTAACTCCCAAGGTTACCTATTGTCAACTAGGTTTGTGCTGGCTTTTTAATCTGCAAATAAGCCTGTGTCAATGAAAAATTAACTGGTTGCTCTAAGAAGGAAATGGAAAATTTTATTCAATCCAGGTTGAGGATTATAACCTGGGAACAACCCCTCATAAAGCTCCAAGAAATGTTCTCCCCATTAGAGGTCAAAGGACAGTTATTTAAATTTTGGAAACAGAGGGCTGAACATTAAATGACATATTATTGGCAGTGTACACAATTCAGATCAAAGCAAGTAATGTGTCATGGGTCATCATGGCCCCATATAAAATCAAGAAGGACTGTTATATTTTAAGGAGTTGTCTTGCTGATGCTGGGATAACGTTGTTCTTTATGGTTGAGTAGGTACTTCTGATGATGGGGGAGGTTTTGTCAATGCATAATGCAGATACATAAGGCAGAGTAAAGGGGAGAGAGGAGGTCAAAGCCCAGAGAAAAACTTTTTTGATTAAATTTTTCTCGTCTTGCCATAAAACATGAATTTTATTTCACATCTGTTTTAGCAGCACTTCGTTTTGATGGTCGAGTTGCCCTTCCAAAGTTCATACAATACATACAAAAGTAACTCCATTATCCACACCAACAAATTACCTCCTGAAATTCTGGAGTATGAGTAGGTTTTCCTGTAAGAGTCACTTTTAAATCTACATGAAAATTGGTTTAATTATCATGAATTAATGAAAAATTCACAAGAATATTTTAATCTGATTCGAAGTTAATCCCTTTTTAGAGATTTCCTTTGGTCCCTCATCTTGGATAAACAAGCCTCGATAAAATACTTAAGATCTGATGAACACTCCTAGAGGGAAGTTGGTTATGGGGTATCAGTCAATGGACAATACATGAAATTATGGGTTTTATAAAAGGATAGTATAACATTGGTCATATTACATTATGAAATTATAGTTACAAAATGAGAATGGATACTGAATATGCTGTGTGATAATAATTATGCAAATCTAGAGGCATACAAATAAACATTCCATGAACAAAAAAATTTGGAGAAATTCATTTAAATGTTATACAACAGTGGGCTTCCCTGGTGGCGCAGTGGTTGAGAGTCCGCCTGCCGATGCAGGGGACACGGGTTCGTGCCCCGGTCTCTGAAGATCCCACATGCCGCAAAGCGGCTGGGCCCGTGAACCATGGCCGCTGAGCCTGCGCGTCTGGAGCCTGTGCTTCACAACGGGAGAGGCCACAACAGTGAGAGGCCCGCGTACCGCACACACACAAAAAAATGTTACAACAGTTTTGAATTATTTTTGTATCATTCTTTGAATTTTGTTATATTTTAATTTTCTTTCTAATGAACATTTTTACCCTATAATAGTGTCATACATTTAAATATAAAAGTTTCACTGTGAAAAATGCGCCATTCCATCCCTGATGGTTTCAGTCATAGACTAATTAAGTATTTCTCTAGAAATAGTTTCTCTACCACCCCAGGTATCAATTTAGAGCATCACAAAGGAAGACTAAACAATTAGGCTCTTCATTGTGTGGCTTCTAAGGGAAAAGACAACTAGCTTCTCAAAACCTAGCATAACTGCATTTAGCCCCTGAACTTTTTTCCTTGGAGACATGCCAAGCAATCCTCCTTGGAAACTGGTCCACAGGGATGACCAAATGTTGCATTATTATCAATCCCCAGTATATGAGGTACTCAAATTATCAGGGTGAAAGGCAAGGCATACTCTGCTCTGCTTACATATGTACCCAGAAGATCCCTGAAACTCTTTTTAGACATAACTTCCTGGCAAATTTTACAGTTAATCAGGAGCTGAAGAAAATTTCGATGTTGATTTATTTTTCCCTCAGAATAAAATAAAATGAGTGCTCTAAAATTTAAAAAGAACTTATTTCAAAGAAAATTATATTATACTACAGAATATTATGTTACATAAATCGTCTTCATATTTTATTTGTGAGCAAAATTTGAGGTTGACATACTTATAAACAAATAATATTGGAAGAAAGAGTTTTTTTCACCAACATTGGCTCCCGGTAAGTGTTATTCTCAAAATTAAAAGGTTTTAGTTAAGATCAAATAAAACCGAGACATTATCAGAAGAATATGCATATAGATATCATTTAGACCGTGCCCTAATTAATGCCAGGATTTGTGAAACCTGAAATATAGAGTTGATGTAATCAGGGCCTGCAATCAATGTGCATGTTTTAGCAATATAATTTTAGAAGAAATTTAATTTTGAATGGCCAAGTTTGGAAAACATCATAACTTTGGAAATTAATACTAATATATGGTCTATAATTTTAATACACCCTACTAAAGTCCACTAAGGTTGAAATTTATTTTTCATTAGTATTAAATATTGATTTAAAAGAACAGTACATGGTGCATTAAAACTCTTCTTCTATCATTGTTTTTGTATATCATTTTTTTCCTCAGGTTTGCTGCAATTAATTACAAATGGGAACATAGTATTATGAACATGCTCTATGGAGTCAATCTAAATTGGTAGAATTACAGAGCCAATATTTAATAGCTCTGAATAAGTTACCTAAATTTTCTGTGCCCTTTTTCTCATCTAAAAAAAATAGTGGCTAACAGTACTACATATGGTCTAATAATCTCATGGGGATTAAATGCATTAATAACAGGAAGCATTTAGAACAGTGTTAGGCTTATTCTAATTATTTAATATATTAGCTTTTATTATATTATATCCAAATGTCAATTTATACCTATTTCTATATTTGGCAATCAAATTAAGATTTTTCTCTTCATACACTGTACAGCCCTCATTATCCGCACTTCCTGGAAACATTAAGCTAATATAAATATATCATGTCATTCACAGAAACAAAAAATCTTTTTGAAGTAATTCCTGCTCGGTGTTAAATTTGATTTCTCAACAGTTTAGAGCATTTGAAAAGTATGAGTAGAAGGAATAGCACACATGTGTCTGACTTCATCCTCATGGGATTGACGGATTCTGAAGAGATCCAGTTGGTCCTCTTTACGCTATTTCTCCTGATATACCTGATTACTGTGTTGCTGAATGCAGGGATGATGTTGATAATCCACCTGGATCTGCAGCTTCACATCCCCATGTATTTTTTCCTCAGTCACCTGTCATTTCTTGACCTCAGTTACTCAACTGTCATCACCCCTAAAACCTTACAAAACTTACTGACTTCCACCAAGTGTATTTCATACCTGAACTGCTTCACCCAGATGTATTTCTTTGTCTTCCTTGGTGCCACTGAATGTTTTCTTCTCTCTTCAATGGCTTATGATCGCTATGTAGCTATCTGCAATCCTCTGCATTACCCAGTTGTTATGTCCACAAGACGCTGCTTCTCCCTAGTCTTTGGTTCCTATTTGATTGGCTTTATGGACGCCTTTGTCAATGTGCTTTGCATGAACAGATTGCACTTCTGCAACTCAAATATAATCTATCACTTTTTCTGTGATGCACCCCCAGTTTTAGCCCTGTCCTGCACTGACACACATGACACTGAAATCACGATATCCATTTTCGCTGGCTCCACCCTAATGGTATCTCTTCTCACAATATCTGTGTCATATGTGTCCATCCTGTCTACTATCCTGAAAATTACTTCCACTTCAGGGAAGCAAAAAGCCTTCTCTACTTGTGCTTCCCGTCTGCTAGGAGTTACCATCTTTTATAGCACTCTGACTTTTACTTATTTAAAACCAAGTAAGTCCTACTCCTTGGGAAAAGATCAAGTGGCTTCTGTTTTTTATACTGTTGTCATCCCCATGCTGAATCCACTCGTTTATAGTCTTAGAAACAAAGAAGTAAAAAATGCTCTCATTAGAATTATGCCAAAGAGAAAGGGCTCCAGGCAATTAAAATAACAGTGATACTAAAGTTTAAGTTCATCTTTTTTCTTTTTTTTTCTTCCCTGTAGTGTATTTCTTTGGTCTCTTTCCAGAAACAGTTGAATCCTTTTTCTTCCTTTCTTTCTTTCTTCATTCCTTTCTTTCTTCCTACCTTCCTTTCTTTCTTTCTTTCCTTCCTTCCTTCCTTCCTTCCTTCCTTCCTTCCTTCCTTCTTTCTTTCTTTCTTTCTTTCTTTCTTTCTTTCTTTCTTTCTTTCTTTTCTTTCTTTCTTCTGTTGAACCATTCTTTGCTTGACCAAATATGATCTTGGGCATTTCTAAGAATATGCTTTTAGAAGTCCACATTGTATTTGGAAACCATGAAACATGTTCAATCTATGGTCTAAATATATGTGGTTTTAAAGGCAACTGATTTGCAAATGAAAAATATAGTTGTCACCTTTTAAACTATATCATACACATTCCCATGCATAATCCACTTCAGAGAATTTTATGATGGAAAAGAGTTCCCTTCTGGGAACAATGATAACACTTTTAGAAATCATCGCATTCATTTTGTGGAGAAGCAATATAGCAGAATGATCATAAGTACTTACTTTGGAAACAAACATTCCAGGATGTAGACTCCAGATCTGCTACCCTTCCAGCTGTATAACCCGTTAAAATCACTGAAACTTTAAGCCTCCAGTTTCCTCAACTGCACAAAATAATAAGTACAGGTCCATGGAGTTACTGTAAAGATTAAACCAGATAATAGATGTAAACCATTTAAGGAAGTACTAATAAATGCTGGCCATTATCATTAGAACACTCACATTCCTGAGTATTATTGCACAATGTCTTTTCTTAAAGAATATTCACTTGTGTTTTATAAATTACTTTTGGCTGATTTAAAGGACAAACACACAAACAGCTAAGGAAAAACTCAGCACTTCACAATTTTGGATTTAGAATGGCATATGTTAATATTGGATAAATTTTGAAAAATACTGAAAATTTAAGGAAATAGAAATGCCCTAACAGTTAACAGCTTTGTGTGTGTTCATCTAGATTGATAGTTATGTATGTATAAGCATATGTTATATACATAAGCAATATTTCTGTCATTTCCTACGTACTTTTTTGCAGCTTTCAGTATACACTTGCAAGTTTAACCTTTGATTATTCCCTTGTCATTGGAATCTAAGATGAATGTGTTTTTGGTACATGGGAAAAATCGAGACTCTCATACTGTAATGCCTTGGACATGAAATGTTTGTAAATTCATCAAGTTAAAGATCTGCATGAAGTGATATCACTTTGGTGGCTATCTGAAAACATTAAAAATCCTACCATTCTTTGATGTGTCAACAAGCTTCAGTATATTGCTTTTTTGTTGAAGTTCTGTGTATTTAAAAAAATCATTGCCTTTCTCCTGATTTCTATAGGTTTGTTTTGATCATTGAAAATAAATTCTTGAATTAAATGCTTGACTCACGTGTTTTAAAATTTGTAGCAGAGACAAGTTGTAAAGCTACAAAGTTACAATGAATTCAGATTTTGTGGCAACCCATACACTTTAGTCAGGTAGAGAGCTAAAATATCCTTTCTTTTTAATCTTATCTCACTTTCTTTTCCTATCTCACTTTCTTATCTCACTCTCACTACCTTTCTTGTAAGTATTTTGAAGCAAGTTATTAGGTAAATACAAATTTAGGATCATTTTTCCTTCCTATTTAAGTTCACCACCAACCATACCAAAGGCCGGTCTTCAGCCATAGAAGGTGATGTTGTGTATATGGTGAGATTGGAAGGGAGTCCTCTATTATGAGGTCCTTCCAGAAAACCAAATGATTAATTCCAGCAAGTACTGCTCCCAACTAGACCAACTGAAAGCAGCACTCGAAGAAAAGTGTCCAGAATTAGTCAACAGAAAACACAAAATTTTCCATCAGGATAATGCAAGACCGTGTGTTTCTTTGATGACAAGGCAAAAACTGTTGCAGTTTGCTGGGAAGTTCTGATTCATCCACCATATTCACCAGACATTGTACCTTCAGATTTCCATTTATTTCGATCTTTACAAAGCTCTCTTAATGGAAAATATTTCAATTCCCTGGAATACTGTAAAAGGCAACTGGAACAGTTCTTTGCTCAAAAAGATAAAAAGTTTTGGGAAGATGGAATTATGAAGTTGCCTGAAAAATGGCAGAAGGTAGTGAAACAAAAGTGTGAATATGCTGTTTGGTTAAATTCTTGGTGAGAATAAAAAATGTGTCTTTTATTTTTACTTAAAAACCGAAGGCAATTTTTGGCCAACCCAATATCTTATGCTTTCTCTAATACATGTTAAATCCTTCCTTTGAGCTTTTATTTTCAGCTTTTGTGGGATTTTTTTTCATTTTACAATGCCATTTGTTTCTCTTTTCTTTTAAACAATTTTAATGATGTATAATTGCTATATAAAGCAATGCACATATTGAATACATAGATTTTGATGAATCTGGACATATGCCTACATCCATGAAACCATCACCACAATCTAGGTAATAGACATATCCAACATCTCTAAAAGTATCCTCCTGTCGCTTTGTTTTGTTTGACTTTTTTCTTGTTGTTGTAGGAACACTTAATGTAAGATCTAACCTCTTAACAAAATTTCAAGTACACAAAAGAGTATTGTTAACTATAAGCTGTATGTTATACTACAGATGTCTAGAATTTATTCATCTCCCATAAGAGAAACTTTATGCCCATTGAACAACAGTTCCCCATTTCCCCCTGCCCCCAGAGAGATACCTGCTATCCCATGTCCATTTCAGCATTATTCACAAAAGCCAAATATGAAAACAACACAATGCCCATCATCATTAAAGAGTGTATGAAGAAAATGTAATTATATTCATAAAATGGTGTATTATTCAGCATTAGAAAAGAGAGAAAACCTGCCATTTGCATAACATGGATAATAACATGGATTAAACTGAAAGCCACTATACCTAGTGAAATAAGACAGTCTCCAAAGGACAAATACTGCATGTTTCCCCTTATAAGAGGTATCTAAAATAGCCACTTCATAGATGCTGAGAATAGAATGTTTCCATTTAAATTTATTTCTCTCTTGAAATATTTCATCATAAACATTTTTTCTAAGTTTTTCTCTATTTTCTCTAATGTTAATCATAATATTTTTTGAAGTCTTCTTCTATCTCCAACATTTAGATGTCCTATGGTCCTGCTTTTATTCTGTGCTTTTTTTCACTCTTTTTCTTACTTTCTGGCTTATTGCCTATGAATAAAATGTTCATAGAAACTGGAGACAACATTACTTTCTACACAGGAGGGCTTCACTTTGTTAATTATTAATTGGGCTGGGACTGGACTGGTTTGGAGTCAGAACTCACTTTTCTTCCAGTTTGTCCCTATTCTGGGATATAGAGTTCCCAAGATATTGATTAGGAAACGGGCCCCTCTCTTTCTCTCTCTCTCTCTCCAGCCCTCAAACACTGCAGAAAATCCAGTTTTAACATTATGAAGGCCTCTTCATAATGAAATTAGCCTCTTTCCCTGCACATCTTCAAATTCCAGCAAATATCTTGAGGGGGCTACTGGCCTTGTGTTTGATGCATGCCTCTTGTCTCCGGTGGGATGTTAACAACCAAGCACCTAGAGACTGAGAAAGACTTCACTTTGTCTTTCCAGCTCAGTCTGAGTCTCCAGAGTCTGAATCTCCTTGTGCTTCAGAAAGAAAATTCTAGCCCTCCTGTGCCTGAGTAAAAGCAGGATCAAAATCTGGCAAACATTTTGAGGAGGAGACCTGCACTACCTTTGCTGCCAGCTCTTCCCTCTAGCAGGACGTGGTGTCTTCTGAGCACCACAAGAGTGCAAAAGATGTCAGTCTGCCTCTGTGGCCCAGAACCAGCTTCTGAGACCCTTCTAACCCCCTTCCCATCCCATTTCCTGTGGGGAAAAACAGCTGTGTGGTTAAGCTCCCAGATAACCCAGTTCATCTTGTCAGACCGCAAGACTGTGTAAATCTCCACTGTTTTCTCTTTCCCCAGAGTAGTCATAGGACACAGGTTCAGAATCTGAATCTGTAGCCCTCCCTTTGATGGATTGCAATCTTTAATATTTGTATTATTTGAGACACTGCCAAAAGTTCCTCTCTGCTTTCCAGAAGTTCTCCACTTAAGTCAGTCTTTATACGAATCATTTATCTACCTATCTATCTATCTATCTACCTATGTATCTATCTATCATCTATTGTCTGTCTGTCCCTCTATCTGTTTATTTACTTATTTGGTCTCTGAGCCTGCTCAGGTGCAGAATAGTCTAATGCTGTGAGAGGAAATACAACCACGTGTAGTGAAACCTGCAAAGCATCTGCTGAAACTCCACTGGTTCCTCTGAACACTTGCAGAACCCGCCATGCACCACAAGACTGCATTTTCCAATGTGCTGTGCATCAGTAAGGCAAAAATTAGCTCACTTCTCAAAGTTTACACCTCCCTAAATTCTAAACCACTTCAGTTCTCTTCCTTAACAGCTCTTCACTTTTATCAACAGATAACATATGTATCTTATCTTGCTTTTCTTGTTATTTTTGCATAAATGCTGTTTTAACTACAACCATCCATCCAGAAGTAAAAGTGGTCTCTCATCTTATAAGCACTTTTCCCTATGTTTTCCTCAACTTTTTTTTTGAAACATGTCAAGCTTACAGAAGAGATTCAGGAAAAATACAAATTTCCAAGAATAAACAATCGTTCATGTATCACTTTGCTACAAATACCAATTGCAATTGCTACATTTGTTTTATCCCTCTCTCAACTTCTCTCTCATCTCATCTATATATAGACATAAAATTCTAATGGCATGAAGATCTTATATCTATTTCTTTCCTCTTAACTAATTTATCTTACTAGTGACACATACAAAATCTCCCACTCACATAAACCCTTTCTTTAAAAAAAGTAAATTTTTATAAATTAAAAATAAATTTATACATGTATTTGTTTATGCATTATAATTATATAATATTATTTTATAATATCCAGTACCTATTCATGCTTTCTCAAATTTTGAGATCTAACATTAGGTAACATAGTCATCTCCCCATAATACTCTACAAGTTCTGTTCAGTGTACTGTATCACATAATTGTTTTTTGCAATATTTTGACTCATTATTTAAAGTCCAAGATCCTTGAACTTGACTGAACTATACAACTTTTCATATTGTTTCTCTCTTGTAGAACTTCAGCTCTTAACAGATGCATATCTGTATCTATATTTATATTTGTATAGCTATCTATCTATCTATCATCTATCTAATTCATCTACCTATCTATCTATAAAACTTAGAAGTGGTATGTTTATTCTCTCTTTACAAGTAAACAAATTGTGTTTAGCAAATTTAAGTATCTTGTTCACTGTTATGGAACTAGTATACACTATCCTTTGATGTGTATTCAGACTTTTTCCTGGCCCCACAATATGTTCAAATTGGAAAATATTGTATGTGCTTGAAAAAATATATACATTGTAGGTTTTTGGATGTATTACTGTATTTTGTTTATTTGCCTGTTAAAACAGTCTTGGAGTCATCTTTGACTCCTCTCTTTCCCTCACCATCTTGCCAGGTCTAACATCTGCACAATACCTTGTATTAGTTTTTCTCACAATTTTCACCATGTCAACGCTGGTCTAACACGCCATCAACTCTTTGCTAAATTGTTGTGCATCTTCATTCCTGGACTTCTGTCTTCCACTTCTGCCATGGTATGGTCTATTTATTCTCTATACTTCAGCCAGAATGAGCTTGTTCAGTTGTAAGTTTGATCATGTCACTTTTCTGACTCCCCACTGTGCCTTTTTCTTCACTCAGATTCAAAGCCTGTACATATACCAGACGTAATCTGGGCCTCTTTTCCTCTCTGGTGACATCTCTTGCTTCACCTCTTCTTTCCCTCTTTGTTCCAGTTCTGATCTTTTGTTATTTCTTGAACATTCTAGGAAAACTCTCACCTCTTTGGCATTGTTCTTGGCTACACTCTCTTCACAGAAAGACTTCCTTTAGAAATTCTAATGATGTGCAGATCTTACATCTATATATTTTTTCTCTTAACCAATTTATCTAACTAGTGACACAGGTTCAAAACCTCCCAGTCATGTAAAGCCTTTTCTCTAAAAAAAAAAAAAAAAAAAGAAAGAAAAAAAGAAAAAGAAACCCTAATCATTTCTCTAGTCTTGTGGATGATTTTCATGAAATGTCTCTTGAATTTGTCCCCTTCTCTGTATTGCTCACCTGCAACACTTCTTACCCATATCAGGATAACTTTTCCCTAATTTGTTCTTTGACTTTCCAAAATGTTGATAACAGTAATATCCTGGGAAATTTCTTAAAGCATACTATTTGCATTTCATTGATAGTTTTATTTATTAATGGTTGAGAGAGTCTAAAACATGTTATACTAGCATTAATGGACCTACATACATATGGCCTTAAATAACTTGCCAGGCATACTTTCTACTGCTTTTGCTTTAGAAATATATGCTAGAACTAAATTCGTATATTTTCTTATATTTTAATACTCCTTCCCACTTATCATATTCCTCCATTGTCAATCTTCTAACAGCTATAGCTCCATACCTTAAATCTCTTTAGGTTTGGATCACACAGAGTACAATAAACATAACTCAATAAAAATGTGTTGAATGAACAAATTATAACTAATGAGAGTTTATAATAGACATTTTTCTAAGCCATTTTTCTAAGATACTATTAAGATATGCAATTTAAATGCAAAATTAAAGAATATATTTTTACTTGAGTGATGGCATTTTTAGAACAAAAAATAATGGTATGATCTAAGAAAGCCATGCCAAGGAAACATTTCAGTTTTTCTCTGGCATAGCAATGTATTTGATAAATGCCTACTGTTGGAGTATTCTTTTGATTTGATTAAATGTCAGATTCTTTGAAATCCATGGTGAGCTCTTTCGGAGTTTATCATGAGAATTTGTTAGAAAAAAAATATCAGTTTTTCAAGAATGAAGCTATTAAGTCACCAAAAAAAAACGAATAGTGAAATCGAATGATTTATAGTCTTCTTGTACTCAACACTTGTGTCTCAAATTGCATGAGAGAGTCTTGATTACAGTTGTGTTTGTGATTGTATCTGTGATACAATTTTAAAGAAAGTCTATCTATTTTTAGATTAATGTTAGGTTTGCAAAGCCATAGACAAGATTGAGTCAAGTGGAGGTTCTCTTCTGCCATACTGACCATTTTGCTGCGTCTTTCACATCCTTATTCCTCAGACTATAAATCAGTGGGTTTAGCATGGGGATCAGCAAAATATAAAACACATTAGAGACTTTCTCCTGTTCCAAGGAATACTGAGAGCTTGGCTGGATGTAACTAAAGGTCACAGACCCATAGAGTAAAGTCACAGTAGTCAGCTGGGAGGCACAAGTGGAGAAGGCTTTGAGCCTCCCCTCAGCTGAGTGGATTCTCTAGATGTCAATGATGATGCAAATGTAAGAGACCATGATGATAATAAAAGTGAACATTGCAAGGACCCCAGAGAATATCAAAAGCAGCATTTCATTGTTATGTGCATCTGAACAAGAGAGCCTCAGAAGAGGGTGAATATCATAGAAATAATGATTCACAATGTTAGGACCACAGAAGTCTAGTTTGAGCAAACCTATCGTGTGTGTCAGGGAGCTAATGAGCCCCACCAAGAAACATACAAGAACCATCTGAATACAATTCCTTTGGGTCATAATGGCTGTATACAGCAAGGGGTTGACTATTGCTACACAGTGTTCATAAGCCATCATAGACAGGAGGATGCCTTCTGTGGTTACATACACTGCAAAAAAGAAACTTTGTAGAACACAGCCAGAAAATGTGCTGGACTTGCGTTTTGAAAAGAAGTCAACCAGGATTTTATGTTCCAAGACAGTAGAATAGCAGATATCACAAAAAGAGAGGTTGCTAAGGAAGAAGTACACTGGAGTATGAAGCTGGGCATTTAGCCAGATCAATATGATCATCCCACAGTTACCTACCAGAGTGATAAAATAAATAAGGGTAAACAGCAAGAAGAGAGGGATCTGCAAATTAGAATTTTCAGTTAAACCTACCAGAAGGAATTCCTTCACACCTGAATGATTCCAACCTGCCATGCATTCAGGTTTGTATAGCTCTTTAGCTGCAGAATATGATGGTATCACTCAGATGAAAAACAAATATATACATATATGATTTCTCCATGATCTCGTGTCCATAATAGCAGGGAGCAGTGGACTTAAGCAGTGGACCATGTGTGTACCAGACAATTCATTTATAGTGACTCAAAGTTTTGCAAATAAAGATTATTTTATTCCTTCCTTCTCAGTTTCCACATCATCAACATTGCAATAAGGAATCTCTCTTAGATCATGAAACTCTTAATAGGTAGAACTGACATTCTAAGCCAAATATGCCTCATACCAAACCCCTGACTCAGTCTCTGACACATATAAGTTCTCTGCTTACCTGGGCTACAAACTAAGGCAATCTCAGAAATGATTTCCTTGTCTGTGGCTAACTTATTCTTATTTTTTCATATCCAGTTAACTCATGACACCGTCTTTCACAATATTCAACTCCCTTCCTTTACAAATCTCAAATATCAGAACTTTTTTTGTCTCACCGTATGCTCACATTCCCCACTTGGACAACCAATGGCTGTGCCTTCCAGAAGAGTTGAGTCAGGAGGAAGAAGTAGAGATATCTTTTGATCTACTATTTAGTATTAAAGCCAATCAAAAAATAGCAGTGCAGGTTAACTTGATAATCCTTTCCTATCACACCTTTGTATTTACCTTGACATCTTTGGGTTTTATCAGCATGAAAACAACACACCCAAAAACTTAATGTAAAGAGGCAAGGTGTGAGTGTGAAGGACCAAAACTGTATCGGTCAGATACGTGTTGCTTTAAAAAATGTATGGTTCCAATCAGTTCCACTTGTTTTTTGGCATGATATAATACTAATTCAATAATATTTGTGGTTCAATATCAATAAATTAATCCATTTATGTATTACTTTCATACATTTAATACATATATATTACTTACTACTTTGTGCCAAGAAATGTTATATTTGCTAGAGATGAAGCAGTGAACAAGAAAAATGTCATGCTATCAAGGTGCTTACATGTTATTTGGAAATATGTAAAATAAACATCTACTGGTATTCCATAGCTGAAGAGGGTGAGTACTATGAAGTAAAGTAAAGAAGGAGAGGGTGAATAGAAAGAGATGGTAGATACTTTACTATATACAGTATTAGTTTCCTATTGCTACTGTAACAAGTTACCAAGAATTGGTGGCTTAAAATAACAAACATGCCTTTTATGCAAGGCACTGTATTAAGCGTTAGACATCTCAAGAAAGATATCTGAGCTGTGCTTTCATGGAACTTGAAGTCTACAGAGGTCAGGATTTGGGTAAGCCTGGGATGCAATATTCATGGTACTGTTAAATCAAAATCAAAATCTTCATTCTATTAGCACAGAGGTGCATTGCTCACACACTGAGATTATAAACTACATCCTGTCTATATTTTAGATCAATAAATTTGGGAAGCACAGGAATCGAAGTCTAACTGTATCCAGGGAAAAGAAGAAATAATTTGTTGGACATAACAAGTAATTTTTTTTCCTGTTAATAAAACCCAGATGGTAAAATAAAGAATCAGAGTTTTATAGCCTGGACATAAGTTCAATCAAAGAAAATACTTTGGAGGTGAAGGGACATTTATGTGTATCTTAACAGCAAATTTTTCTTCTGCAAGGCTGCTTAGTGTAATGGTAACATCATATCACTGGAGTATGTTAGGACTAGCATGGCTTGAGTTCCAGTATAGCTCTTTCTTTGACCTGCTGTATATTCTATCTATCTACACAAATCATTAAAAAAAAAGAACACAGCAGAGTTTTTATAAGTTTCCCATTCATGATTTAGAGAAAGAGAAGGAAAAATGGAGTTCCTGTGCCAGTTTAACTAGCATAAGGCTTCACATGGAAGATGTAACAATGACCTGACACGATACGGATGGACAAGTCTCAACACCAGCACACAGAAAAACCAAGTGTGACTCCAGTAACTTAGCAGTATGAGTTCTAGCAACAGCTTTATCTACTGAACTCATAATAGAAAACTGTAAATAGAAAAAAGTGTTACCAGGGATCAAAATATGATTTTCTCTCATGCTATTAGAATTACAAGTAAACACAGATTGATTCTGTTACTAAATTCAGGACTTCTATTACCAGTCAGTATCATGTTCCTGATAAACTGAGTCTGCTTTATTTATTTATTAGAAATATTTTCCCTGCTAAGGGGCTTTTTTTTCTTTTTTTTAACATCTTTATGGATTATAATTGATTTACAATGGTGTGTTAGTTTCTGTTTTATAAAAAATCAGCTATACATATACATATATCCCCATATCCCCTCTCTCTTGCATCTCCCTCACACCCTCTTTCCCACCCCTCTAGGTGGTCACAAAGCACATAACTGACCTCCCTGTGCTGTGCAGCTGCTTCTCACTAGCTAGCTATTTTACATTTGGTAGTGTATATATGTCAATGCTACTCTCTCACTTCATCCCAGCTTACCCTTCCCAGTCCCCGTGTCCTCAAGTTCATTCTCTACGTCTGCTTCTTTATTCCCGTCCTGCCCCTATGTTCTTCAGAACCTTTTTTTTTTTTTTTAGATTCCATATATATGTGTTAGCATACGGTATTTGTTTTTCTCTTTCTGATTTATTTCACTCTGTATGACAGACTCTAGGTCCATCCACCTCACTATAAATAACTCAATTTTGCCTCTTTTTATGGCTGAGTAATATACCCTTGTATATATATGCCACATCTTCTTTATCCATTCAGGTGTCGATGTACACTTAGATTGCTTCCATGTCCTGGCTATTGTAAATAGAGCTGCAATCAACATTGTGGTACAGGACTCTTTTTGAATTATGGTATTCTCAGGGTATATGCCCAATAGTGGGATTGCTGGATCATATGGTAGTTCTATTTTTAGTTTTTGAAGAAACCTCCATACTGTTCCCGATAGTACCTGTATCAATTTACATTCCCACCACCAGTGCAAGAGGGTTCCCTTTTCTCCACACCCTCTCCAGCATTTACTGTTTGTAGATTTTTTGATGATGGCCATTCTGACCAGTGTGAAGTGATACCTCATTGTAGTTTTGATTTGCATTTCTCTAATGGTTAGTGATGTTGAGCACTCTTTCATGTGTTTGTTGGCCATCTGTATATCTTCTTTGGAGAAATGTCTATTTAGGTCTTCTGCCCATTTTTGGATTGGGTTGTTTGTTTTATTGATATTGAGCTGCATGAGCTGCTTGTATATTTTGGAGATTAATCCTTTATCAGTTGCTTTGTTTGCAAATATTTTCTCCATTCTGAGGGTTGTCTTTTCGTCTTGTTTATGGTTTCCTTTGCTGTGCAAAAGCTTTTAAGTTTCATTAGGTCCCATTTGTTTCTTTTTGGTTTTACTTCCATTTCTCTAGGAGGTGGGTCAAAAAGGATCTTGCTGTGATTTATGTCATAGAGTGTTCTGCCTATGTTTTCCTCTGAGAGTTTGATAGTGTCTGGCCTTACATTTAGGTCGTTAATCCATTTTGAGTTTATTTTTGTGTATGGTGTTCTAATTTCATTCTTTTACATGTAGCTGTCCAGTTTTCCCAGCACCATTTATTGAAGAGGCTGTCTTTTCTCTATTGTATATTCTTGCCTCCTTTATCAAAAATAAGGTGACCATATGTGCGAGGGTTTATCTCTGGGCTTTCCATCCTGTTCCATTAATCTATATTTCTGTTTGTGTACCAGTACCATACTGTCTTGATTACTGTAGCTTTGTAGTATAGTCTGAAGTCTGGGAGCCTGATTCCTCCAGCTCCGTTTTTCTTTCTCAGTTTGCTTTGACTATTCAGGGTCTTTCGTGTTTCCATACAAATTGTGAAATTTTTTGTTCTAGTTCTGTGAAAAATGCCATTGGTAGTTTGATAGGGATTGAATTGAATCTGTAGATTGCTCTGGGTAGTACAGTCATTTTCACAATGTTGATTCTTCCAATCCAAGAACATGGTATATCTCTCCATCTGTTTGTATCATCTTTAATTTCTTTCATCATTGTCTTATAGTTTTTTGCATACAGGTCTTTTGTCTCCTTAGGAAGGTTTATTCCTAGGTATTTTATTCTTTTTGTTGCAAAGGTAAATGGGAGTGTTTCCTTAATTTATATTCCAGATTTTTCATCATTAGTGTATAGGAATGTAAGAGATTTCTGTGTATTAATTTTGTATCCTGCTACTTTACCAAATTCATTGATTAGCTCTAATAGTTTTCTGGCAGCATCTTTAGGATTCTCTATGTATAGTATCATGTCATCTGCAAACAGTGACAGCTTTAATTCTTCTTTTCCAATTTGGCTTCCACTTACTTCTTTTTCTTCTCTGATTGCTGTGGCTAAAGCTTCCAAAACCATGCTGAATAATAGTGCTGAGTGTGGGCAACCTTGTCTTGTTCCTGATCTTAGAGGAAATGGTTTCAGTTTTTCACCATTGAGAGCGATGTTGGCTGTGGGTTTGTCATATATGGACTTTATTATGTTGAGATAAGTTCCCTCTGTGTCTACTTTCTGGAGGGTTTTTATCATAAATGGATGTTAAATTTTGTCAAAATTTTTTCCGCCTCTATTGAGATGATCATATTGTTTTTCTCCTTCAGTTTGTTAATATGGTGTATCACATTGGTTGATTTGCATATATTGAAGAATCCTTGCATTCCTGGGATAAACCCCACTTGATCATGGTGTATCATCCTTTTAAAGCACTGTTGGATTCAGTTTGCTAGTATTTTGTTGAGGATTTTGCATCTAAGTTCATCAGTGATATTGGCCTGTAGTTTTCTTTCTTTGTGACATCTTTGCCTGGTTTTGGTATCAGGGTGATGGCAGCCTCGCAGAATGAGTTTGGAAGTGTTCCTCCCTCTGCTATATTTTGGAAGAGTTTGAGGATAGATGTTCGCACTTCTCTAAATGTTTGACAGAATTCTCCTGTGAAGCCATCCTGTCCTGGGTTTTTGTTTGTTGGAAGATTTTTAATTACAGTGTCAATTTCAGTGCTTTTCATTGGTCTGTTTATATTTTCTATTCCTTCCTGCTCAGTCTCAGAAGGTTGTGCTTTTCTAAGAGCTTGTCCATTTCTTCCAGGTTGTCCATTTTATTGGCATAGAGTTGCTTGTAGTAATCTCTCATGATCGTTTGTACTTCTGCAGTGTCAGTTGTTACTTCCCCTTTTTCATTTCTATTTCTATTGATTTGAGTCTTCTTTGTTTTCTTGATGAGTCTGGCTAATGGTTTATCAATTTTATTTATCTCCTCAAAAAACAGCTTTTAACTTATTGATCTGTGCTATAATTCCCTTCATTTCTTTTTCATTTATTTCTTATCTGATCTTTATGATTTCTTTCCTTCTGCTAACTTTGGGGTTTTTTTGTTCTTTCTCTATATGCTTTAGGTGTAAGGTTAAGTTGTTTATTTGAGATGTTTCTTGATCTTGAAGTAGGAATGTATTGCTGTAAACTTCCCTCTTAGAACTGCCTTTGCTGAATCCCATAGGTTTTGGGTCATCGTGTTTTCACTGTCAATTGTTTCTAGGTATTTTTTGATGTCCTCTTTGATTTCTTCAGTGATCTCTTGGTTACTAAGTAGTGTATTGTTTAGCCTCTATGTGTTTGTATTTTTTACAGATTTTTTCCTGTAATTGATATCTAGTCTCGTAGCATTGCTGTCGGAAAATATACTTGGTACAATTTCAATTTCCTTAAATTTACCAAGGCTTGATTTGTGACCCAAGGTAGGATCTATCCTGGAGAATGTTCCATGAGCCCTTGAGAAGAAAGTGTATTCTGTTGTTTTTGGATGGAATGCCTTATAAATTTCAGTTAAGTCCATCTTGTTTAATGTACCATTTAAAGCTTTTGTTTCTTTATTTATTTTCATTTTGGATGATCTGTCCATTGGTGAAAGTGGGGTGTTAAAGTCACCTACTATTATTGTGTTACTGTCAATTTCACCTTTTATGGCTGCTCTCATTTGCATTATGTATTGGGGTTCTCCTATGTTGGGTGCATAAATATTTACAATTGTTATATCTTCTTCTTGGATTGATCCCTTCATCATTATGTAGTGTCCTTCTTTGTGTCTTGTAACTTTATGTTAAGGTCTATTTTGTTTGTTATGAGAATTGTTACTCCAGCTTTCTTTTGACTTCCATTTGCATGGAATATCTCTTTCCGTCCCCTCACTTTCAGTCTGTATGTGTCCCTAGGTCTGAAGTGTGTCTCTTGTACACAGCATATATACAGGTGTGTTTTTGTATACATTCAGTCTATGTCTCTTGGTTGGAGCATTTAATCCATTTACATTTAAGGTAATTATCGACATGTATGTTCCTATTACCATTTTCTTAATTATTGTGGGTTTGTTATTGTAGGTATTTTCCTTCTCTTGTGTTTCCTGCCTAGAGAAGTTCCTTTAGCATTTGTTGTAGAGATGGTTTGGTGGTGCTGAATTCTCTTCACTTTTGCTTGTCTGTAAAGATTTTAATTTCTCCATCAAACTGAATGAGATTCTTGCTGGGTAGAGTAATCTTGGTTGTAAGTTTTTAACTTTCATCACTTTAAATACGTCTTGCCTTTCCCTTCTGGCTTGCACAGTTTCTGCTGAAAGATCAGCTGTTAACCTTATGGGGATTCCCTTGTAGGTTATTTGTTGCTTTACCCTTGCTACTTTTAATTTTTTTTTTGTATTTTATTTTTGATAGTTTGATTAATATGTTTCTTGGTGTGTCTCTCCTTGGATTTATCCTGTATGGGACTTTCTGCACTTCCTGGACTTGACTGACTATTTCCTTTCCCATATTAGGGAAGTTTTCAACTATAATCTCTTCAAATATTTTCTCAGTCCCTTTCTTTTTCTCTTCTTCTTCTGGGACCCCTATAATTCGAATGTTGGTGCATTTAATGTTGTCCCAGAGGTCTCTGAGACTTTCCTCAATTCTTTTCATTCTTTTTCCTTTATTCTGCTCTGCAGTACTTTTTTCCACTATTTTATCTTCCAGGTAACTTATCCGTTCTTCTGCTTCATTTATTGTACTATTGATTCCTTCTAGAGAATTTTTAATTTCATTTATTGTGTTGTTCATCATCGTTTGTTTGCTCTTTAGTTCTTCTGTGTCCTTGTTAAACGTTTCTTGTATTTTCTCCTTTCTATTTCCAAGATTTTGGATCATCTTCACTATCATTTCTCTGAATTATTTTTCAGGTAGAGTGCTTATTTCCTCTTCAGTTGTTTGGTCTGGTGGGTTTTTACCTTGTTCCTTCATCTGCTGTGTGTTTCTCTTTCTTCTCATTTTGCTTAACTTACTGTGTTTGGGATCTCCTTTTCACAGGCTGCAAGTCTGTAGTTCCCATTGTTTTTGGTGTCTGCCCCCAGTGGCTAAGGTTGGTTCAGTGAGTTGTGTAGGCTTCCTGGTGCAGGGGACTAGTGTCTGTGTTCTGATGGATGAGGCTGCATCTTGTCTTTCTGGTGGGCAATACCACATCCAGTTGTGGGTTTTGGGTTGCCTGTGACTTTATTAGGATTTTAGGCAGCCTCTCTGCTAATGGGTGGGGTTGTGTTCCTGTCTTGCTAGTTGTTTGGGGTAGGGTGTCCAGCACTGTAGCTTACTGGTCTTTGAGTGGAGCTGGGTCTTAGCATTGAGATGGAGATCTCTGGGAGAGCTTTTGCTGTTTGATATTATGTGGAGCTGGGAGGTCTCTGGTGGACCAAGGTCCTGAGCTCAGCTCTCCCATGTCAGAGGCACAGACCTGACACCTGGCTGGAGCACCAAGACCCTGTCAGCCACATGGCTCAGAAGAAAAGGAGAAAAAAAGAAATAATAAAAAGAAATAAAGTTATTAAAAAATTATAAAAAATAAAAAATTTAAATAGTAATAAAAAGAAAGAAAGAAAGAAGACAGCAACCCAACCAGAAAACAAATCCACCAATGATAACAAGCACTAAAAACTATACTAAAAATAAATAAATAAATAAATAACGGACAGACAGAACCCTAGGACAAATGGTAAAACTATACAGACAAAATCACGCAAAGAAGCATACACATACACACTCACAAAAAAGAGAAAAAAGATATATATATATATATATATATATATATAAAAGGAAGAGAGCAACCAAATCAATAAACAAATCTACCAATGATAATAAACTCTAAATACTAAACTAATATAAACATAGAACCAAATCCAGTCAGTCGCATCCAGCAAACCTCAAGTCTACACTTGCTCCCAAAGTCTACCACCTCAATTTTGGGATGATTTGTTGTCTATTCAGGTATTCCACAGATTCAGGGTACTTCAAGTTGATTGTGGAGATTTAATCCACTGTTCCTGAGGCTGCTGGGAGAAATTTCCCTTTCTCTTCTTTGTTCACACAGCTCCTGGGGTTCAAATTTGGATTAGTCCTGCCTCTGTGTGTAAGTTGCCTGAGGGCATCTTTTCCTTTTGGGAAGTCTGAGTTCCTCTGCCAGCATTCAGTAAGTGTTCTGTAGGAGTTGTTCCACATGTAGATGTATTTGTGATGTATCTGTGGGGAGGAAGGTGATCTCCACATCTTACTCCTCTGCCATCTTGAAGGTCTCCACCATAAACTTTTCTATAGGACATAATATTTGAATTAAACAAAACTATGCCTAAAAAAGATGAAAGAAATATATCAAAATGTCACACCTGAAAGATTTGTTGTTTTAGTTTTCCCTCTACTGTCTAAATTTTCTTTAATGAATACACCATTTTATAATGAAACAAAAAACCTAATGCTCTCTTTTGATGACATGCTTCTATTTTAGCCTGCAGCCAAATCAGTCAAATCGATTGCCCTTTTCTTCAAAACAAACAGATAATTGACTAATAAAATCCATTTGCGGGCTTCCCTGGTGGCGCAGTGGTTGAGAGTCCGCCTGCCGATGCAGGGGACACGAGTTCGTGCCCCGGTCTGGGAGGATCCCACATGCCGTGGAGTGGCTGGGCCTGTGAGCCATGGCCGCTGAGCCTGCGCGTCCGGAGCCTGTGCTCCGCAACGGGAGAGGCCACAAAAGTGAGAGGACCGCGTACCGCAAAAAAAAAAAAAAAAAAAAAAAATCCATTTTCCAGCACTGGCGATGCTGTTGATAAATAAATGAAACCTTTTATAAATGGAGATAATTAAAAATAAGCTGAATATAATTAGGAACATCAAAAATATCAAGAAATAACTTCCATTTCTGGTTGTGATGTACAGGGTCACAGCAAGCCAGTCTTCCTTCTGAAACCACTAGACAAATTTGGCTAAATTATAAAACTCTTAGTTTGAAGGAATCAGATAACTGTGGGAGAAAAATAAAAAGTAGATTACAGCATCAAAATAAAGGCTCATTAAGTCAGAGAAAGATAGTCCACATGATCATTCACACATGGTGACATCACCTTTCAGAAGTACAAACAATGCTGACAAATGTGAAACTGCATAAAATCATACCCATGCATGTTTATTGATTCAAGGAATAGGTGAAGGAGCCCAATTCTTCTCCATGGGTTTGGGCATTTGCATTCTCACAAGTGTATAAAATGTGTTTTCGTAAGAGATTGCTTGAGGAAGTGTCTTAGACTGTTTTACAAACTACATCCATGCTGTACAAATTTTCATTCCTTTTTCTTGAATGTAACTGAGTATTCCTCCATATGTTTAAAGGATGATTTTCCTCCCTTTCCTGTGAACTGTTCCTTAATCTGTTTGTCTCATTTTTCTAATTTTATTTTAGATTTTTCCTTCATAGTTAAAAAACATCTTATTCATAATGTAAAATAACAGGTTAGCTGAGATATGACATATTTTTTCCAACTTCATCAATGCTAGTTTAACTTTACCTTTGTTGCATGTTCATTTCCACTAAGTAGAATTACCTACCTTTATGTAGTTGATTTTTAAAATTTTTGTATCCTCAATTCTAATTTTGAGCCAAAGTTAATCTTTCCTTGCATCAAAATTATACAAACTAATTTAGAATGCTTTCATTACTTCACTTTGAATACGATATTTAAACCTATGCATCATTTGAAATTTTCCTGTTTTAGTGTGAAATGAAATATTAATAGAAATATATAATTTTTACTCAAAGGGTACTGTGCAATGCCAATAACAATAAAGTCTATATTTTGCAAACTTGTTATGCTATCTTGGTATTGGATGATACATTTGAGTCTTTTTTTCTGAATTTTCTATCCTATGGCATCAGAATATCTCTCTATTCATGCATAGTACTACACTGTGCTAATTATGAGGCTTTAGAACTCCTTTCCAGCACAGCTACATTTTGGATGTGCATCTGCAGTAGCTCAGACCTGGCGGGCTTCTCTCATGACCCACTCCTCACTCACCTTCCGTGATCTCTGCCATGTGTCCCCTGATACTTTGTAATTACTTTGAGTCACTCTCTCTTATCACACTACCATCAGAGTCCCTTCTCTTGAAAATATTTTCTCTTTGTAATCATAAACCCTTAAAAGCCACTATTTACAAAATAACAGGAAGCAAATCTTATTTTTGACAGGAGGAACTGGATCCAAGCCAACATTCTTAAACTAAATGCTGGAAATAATTGTCTTTCCCAGAATTGAAGCCCAGAAGACACAGACTATGTTGCTGGCATCTTTCCCATTATCTCATTTGGGAAATTCAAGTATTTTATTTTATTCTACATGAAGTTTGATATTATTTTCTCTTAACACTGCATACACACTAGAAATGAAATTGAGAAAAGGTAATAAAATGCTACATTAAAAAGAAAACTCTTTCTCCTATTAATATGAGCAGGGGTTCTAAAATTAATTTTTTAATCTAGGTATAATAATCTAACAGTTATCTCTCAGGTTTCCCTGGTGCTCATATAGGAATCAATAACATAAGATTTAGGGATTAAAATTGTACTTATTATCAGGGCATTTACAACTATTACATGTGCAGAACAGTGAATACTGATTAAGAAATCTATTTTAGAGGAGAATATAAGAAAAACGTGCTCAGGAAATTGTGATGCAAGCTCAGTTTAATTGAATAGAGGCTCACTATGGAGTGTTCATAATAGAACATGAATTGGGTGTGTGTCAGTATTGGATGATCTCCAGTTATATTGCTCAGCGTCCTATTCAAGTCTAAGAAATAAAAATGTGCTGTGCACTCTATCCATGGAGAGACTGAAGTGAAAGTATTATAGGTAGAGTGAGAGCTGGCTGGGAAAAATAAAATAAAACAAACGATAGAGTGCCAAATGATGCTTTTAATTGGAAATGTAATGTTATCTGGTCAAAGAGATCCCATGGGGTAGAGAAACTATTAAGAAGCCCTTCATTTTTGGAAAGAACAGACTATTTTAAAGGTAAGTTGAATGTCTTTGATTAAGTAACTGATTTCAGCTCAAGTATTATAAATATTTAAACCCTCTTCAGTGAGAAAATAATCAGCATAAACTCAAATAAGTATGGTAAATATGAACTATTTTATACTCTTATAAGCTTCAATTCTTAATTTTTATTAAAATTAATATTTAATATAGCAAATGTGTCATGTTAAAGTATCTCCATATATTTATGATTCAATTAAATATAATTTATATTTAAATAAAATATTAAATAATGATATTAAATTATTTTGAAACACAAAAACTTGAATCTGATATATTTTGTGTAAGCATAATAAATAATAATGGAGATAAGCTTGGTTTTGAGGCAAGATATTATAAAAAGCATTTTTAAGTTAATTATAGACCTGATGATATTTTTAAAAATAGATTTAATATAAAATGATCTAGTTAATACAATTCCAACTTTGGGGGAATTCAAGGAACATTTATTTTAAAGGTAAAAGTAAATGTTTTTAAATTTAAAATGTATGAAATAATGAAATAATTTTCAGTTCAATGATTTCTAAATTAGTTACAGGGTTTAATTTGCTAATTTATACTAAATGTACAGATGTAGCTGAAATACATAAATATGTTGATATGACCAACATCAGACTGATTTGGAATATTGTCATATATCCCCTTAATCATTTGGATTTTTCCAGGGAATGGAGACTTGAGTTTAAAAATAGCAATATTAGAACATTAAGATTTATTTTCTTTAATTAATAAGTACTTAAACATTTATAAGAAAGATGTATAATATAGACAATTTAGTGAGTGCACAGAGTAAATATTTGCTTTTTCTACTTTTTCCGCTACTGAGAATAACATACACAAATTTTACGTGTTTCATGGTATACGTTGATAATTTAAGTATCAAAAAATTGGACTTATACAATTAGAAATTATAATTTATTTAGTACTGTAAGTGACTATACTCATGTAATAAGAACAAAATTATTTAAATTAAATGTAGCCATTCTTAAAAGTGATACATAAAGATTGGATTTTTTTATTCTCTCATGTATTAATTCTTTTCTCCCTTTTAAGAGTGATGATTTCATTTAAACACCGTCTACTGCTTTAGTTCATCAAAGCATCAAATACTAAGTACCATATTGAGTGTACCGTAATTTTTTGGGGTCTATATTGATCCCAAATAGGAAAATAGTCACTGCCCTTACCCCCCAAATAACTTAGTGCCGGTTAAAAAAAAAAAGGGAACAAAATGAATTGGCCAAATTGCAACACTAAAGCCTTAATGGTGATGCATACTATAGGTATTAGATTTCAGAGTAAAGATAATATTACAAAAAATTTTTTGTCAAAAAATTCATGGAGAATTTGCAACTTGAGAGTTGAATTGTTTGGGAATTTCATAACACTTGATGATTGCATTCAATCACACTCCATTCCCTAGTAATCACATGATACAAAGAAAAGCTAATTACAGAGTATTGTTTCAAGTTGTGTGGAACTCTGATTAAAATTCAGAAGAATAAAACTTAGTTTTTCATTGTAATAATAATAACTAGCACTTATATAGACCTTTATAAGTGCCAGAGCTTCTACAAGTTGTTTCACATACATTAAATGATTTAGTTCACAGAACAATCCGGGTGTTGGAACAACAGCTGGCTCACTTTTAGCTGCGAGGACTGTGGTCCTGAGAGATTGTGTACCTTGCAGGAACTCACACAACTAGCAGATGATAATTCAAGTCAGTCCATCCAGGGAGGACTGTGCTCCTTACTCATGATTCTCTACCTATGCTAAATTTGGTGGACAATGTGCATTCCCACCAGGATGCAGAGATAAAGACAGGCTGGGGCAAGTGGTGAGACAAGAGATGCCCAGGGTGAAATATGGAAGGGAAGACCCATGTGAAAAGCCGTGCAAGTGCAGGATCAGCCCTGAGTAGGACTGAGAGCCTCTGAAATTTTCCTAAGTTCTTCACTCTCCTAACTCTAGACCTGGCTCTGATGAAAGGGAGGAATGGAAAATAATGACTACCAACATGTGACCCAATAATCCTATTACATACAGTTTTGCTAGGTTATGTGCTATAAACCTGGAGAGTACAAAGAATGTAATATAATTGTAGTTATAATTATATAACCTAACTAATAAATAATCAGTTTAAATTTGATAGGTCATAATTTTATCAATATTATCTCATTCAATGCTCACAAATGAGCAAGTAACTCTAATTGCTTAATATCACATGAGTAAACTATCAAGGAAATAGAACTTGAAACTAAGGGGAAAAAAGCACTGGCTTCCAATCACAAAACTATGTGCAATTGGTCAAATTATCCACCTTCAGTGAGTCTCAATATCCTTATCTCTAAAGACGAGTGAGGTTAGAAATGGTTAATAAAGAATTTTTTTTTTGAGGATCAACAAATGTAGTGATGGTGCACACAGCACACAGGGTAATACGAAATAGCCAACATTTTTGTCCCTCTGTCCACATACACACAAAAGTAATGAACACCTTCCATGCTGTCCTTATTTTCCCAGGTTTAAACACTTTCAGTGTTTCTATCTGTGTCTATGTTCTCATGTTAATTTTTCTGAATAAAAATTATGCTTTCCACTTATTACCCTATCAAAAGATATTTAATTCTCAAGAGGACAATAACCATGCTAACAATATTTTAACTGTCTAATAGTATGAACTGAAAAATAGTAACACGTATGCTCAAAATCAAGTGATGAGAGGGGAATGAAGGATTCAAATAGGTAGTTGAAAACGTGTGAGAAAAGATACTTTATGATATAGAGATACTGAGTGGGAAATGTATAGAGAAGTATGATAGGCTTGTCTAGAAGTGAAATTAATTAAATGTATGATGATAAGGCAAAACTCTGGGTCTTCTTCACATTTGTCAATGATGTTCTAGTGACTGTGCTGACTAGGGAAAAAATTGTTTATCCTGGGCTGTATTCAGAAAGTATATGGAATGGCTCTGAAGGAAATTTCAGTGGAGCTTTTACAGTGATAACCTATGGGGTCAAAACTGGAAAGTGGGAAATACATATATAGTAACATTCTTAAATCAGAAACAATTGCGGTGATCATGAAAGCCAGTCTAGTCATCCTGAGACAAACTGAAGAACAAGAAATGTCAGGGAAGGAAAAGTGAAAGCACAGGCTAAATTTCCTCTTTCAACAGATAAAGCACCAAAAAAAAAAAAAGAAAGAAAAAGAAAAAGAAAGAAAGAAAAAAGAAAACAACAACATCAACAACAAAAACACCAGAAGAAAATCTAACTAGATTGATGGAATTTCTTCTCTTGGACTTTGTTGATGTTCCCCATTTCCAGTGGTTTCTATTTGGATTGTCCTTAGTCACATGTATCATTATGCTGATGGGCAATAGCACCATAATTCTAATGACAAAAGTGGGTCTTGACCCACAGATCCCCATGTATTCTTTCCTTGGCAATTTTTCCCTCTTGGAGATCACTATGGATTTGTTACCTTTCTCACAATGCTCATGAATCCTGGGAGTCAAAGCAAACATTTTTTTTTTTTTTTAGTTTAGTCATGTAAACCTTTGAACCTTAGTTTCTTCATCTATAATATAGCATGAGGACATCAACACAATTCAATAATATGTTATTGCAAGCAGTTTACTAGCACAAGTGTAGCTTGGTTAGAATGAGTTTTGTTTTCTGTTTTCCCAGATATTATTTAAAGCTATAATATGCTAATCACCTTTCTTTTTAAATTCCAATAGTTTCCAAGTATATCTCAATACAGGAGAAAGTTGAGTCTCTGTATGTCTCATTAATTACAGACTAAACTGTACTTGCTTACATGCCCTCTAGCTAAAATATATATTCTCTGCTTTTGATATTTTTGACAACTGTCTATTAACCATATTTTAAATAATTTATAGTTTTCAATTTTGATTTTCATGTGTTTCAATTTAGATACATTATTAAAATAATAATTTTTAAATGCAAATGACCGATGGCACATAGCAGGACATTTAAGAATAGATTTACTTGGCAGAGTTTCAGAAATCATATCATCAATGTATTTCCTTCAAGTTTGTCATTATTAATTAAACAACCAATAGGTAAAAAACATTGTCAAACCTAAGTTTCAAGTTTGCATAAGATAAATAAAAGTTCTTACTTTATAATGCCTGATGGCCATGATGTTTATTTTGATAGATAATTGCAATCAGAATGGTCTCAAATAAAGTGTATGCACAAATAGTTAAGAATTATAGCTGCATGATATGGAAGGGAAGGCATGCCTTATTCTTGGGAAAGGTCTAATGGAAGAGTTGAGAAATTCCTGAAAAATACATGTTTGGCGGTGCCCTACCACTGAGAAAGTGGGATGCAAACGTTTCTGCCTCAGAATTCTGTTTGTTAATATGAGGAGTAAAATGGATTGATTTTGTTCTGCACACAAGCAGATCAAAAATGAAAACACATAATTCTCAAACACATCACTTTCATTTAAAGTCAAATGTACAGGGCTTCCCTGGTGGCGCAGTGGTTGAGAGTCCGCCTGCCGTTGCAGGGGACACGGGTTCGTGCCCCGGTCCAGGAAGACCCTACATGCCGCAGAGCGGCTGGGCCCGTGAGCCATGGCCACTGAGCCTGCGCGTCCGGAGCCTGTGCTCCACAACGGGAGAGGCCACAACAGTGAGAGGCCCGCGTACCGCAAAAAAAAAAAAAAAAAAAAAAAAAAAAAAAAAAATCAATAAAGTTAAACCTAGAATTAGATATTATGTTTTTATATTTAGAATTTAGCGTACATCTTCTCCATTAAACTTCAGCTGTGTTGAGTCCAGTACATAAAATGCTAAACATTAATAGAGAATAGAAATCTTATGTACTAATTCCCTCAAATCCCTTTAACTAATAGAATTACAAAACAAGCCCCAAAACAGAAATGTCTAATTGTAACTATTTTCACAGATGGAACCCCAAAAAGACCTAGTGGATGTGAATTTCACTTCAGTGATGGAATTTGATCTTTTGGGATTTTCTGATATTCCCAATCTCCAGATGTTTCTTTTTGTGATGTTTCTGTTTATCTATGTGGTAACTCTGATGGGAAATGGCATCATCATTCTCATAACCAGGACTGACCAGACTCTCCAGACTGCCATGTATTTTTTCCTCAGTAATTTTTCCTTTTTGGAAATCTGTTATGTGTCTGTCACTCTTCCTAGAATGCTCATAAACCTTTGGACTCAGAAAAGGCACATTTCTTTGTCTGCTTGTGCAACACAAATGAGTTGTGTCCTTATATTTGGAAACATAGAGTGCCTGCTTCTTACAGTGGTGGCCTATGACCGCTACATGGCCATCTGTAACCCTCTGCACTATCCTCTAGTCATGAACCACAAAGTATGTGTCCAGCTGGTGGCTGCCTGCTGGATCACTGGAGTTCCAGTTGAGATAGGGCAGAAATGCCAGATTTTCTCTCTGCCCTTTTGTAGATCCAACCAAATCAATCACTACTTCTGTGACATCCCCCCAATACTAAAACTGGCCTGTGGGGACACTTTTCTGAATGAGATGATGGTCTTTACAGTTGCTGTGCTGTTTGTCATGATCCCTTTTCTGTTGATTCTTGACTCCTACATTAAAATCACCTCCACCCTCCTGAAGTTGCCACTGGCAATAGGAAGAGCAAAGGCCTTCTCCACCTGTTCCTCTCATGTCATGGTTGTGACTTTATTTTTTGGATCTGGAATCATTACATATTTACGACCTAAATCCAAAAATTCCTCAAGAACAGACAAGTTTTTCTCTCTTTTCTATACCATTGTCACCCCAATGTTTAACCCCCTGATATACACCCTGAGAAATAAGGAAGTCCTGATGGCGTTGAGAAAATTGTTACCTTAATGTAAAGCATTAGCTGCTTGATTTGAACTCATTTTCTGGTCTCCTGTTTAATTCTGCCATTGTATAATCAGATATAAATGTTTAGTTTGTTTTTTCTACATTACTATAGATTTATCATATTTATTCATACCTGAGCTTATTGGTTTATGCTGGATTTTCTGATAGCAGGAAATCCACAGGGTGTCTTGCTGATAAGAAACTATGTATTTAGGGCCTTTGGAGACCTTTTGTTAAATATCTATGTGCTTATAATTTTAGATATTTTACCTTTCAGCAAACTTAACTTGATTCTTTATGAGTTACAGAACACCTAAGTAAAGATTAGAAACAGAAATTCTGCATAACGACACTTCAAATTTGGCTGTGTGACAATAAATTTTTTACCCTCTGCTTCTCTCTGAATTCTTCCTTGTAGACATGCTTTGTTGATATAACCAAATCATGCTACCGGCATCTCAATAATTTGTCACCTTACTAATGTGAAAAATATGAATTCATGTTTGCTTTTCAGAGATATAATATGTATGGGATTGAACTAATTTGTCCTCATATAGATTCACCCATTCTTTAAGATTTCTTGACTTATTTTTTATTCTTTTGGTTTGAGCATATAGTTGAAATTAAAATAAAAATACTTGCGGGGCTTCCCTGGTGGCGCAGTGGTTGAGAGTCTGCCTGCTAATGCAGGGGACACGGGTTCGTGCCCTGGTCTGGGAAGATCCCACATGCCGCGGAGCGGCTGGGCCCGTGAGCCATGGCCACGGAGCTTGTGTGTCCGGAGCCTGTGCTCCGCAACGGGAGAGGCCACAGCAGTGAGAGGCCCGCGTACAGAAAAAAAAAAAAAATGCTTGGGGTATTTATTTGCCCAAGTTTTCCTGGTTATAAAGGATGATACCTGAGAAGACAGACTCATTCTATTAAATGAAAAAAAGTTACTATTAAAAAAACAAGAGCCTTGTATTTCTTCAGAAGTTTCCTGTTAAAATACAGTCAATCCTTCATATTCACAGGGCGATTCTGGTGCCCCAGGTGTTGAAGGCCACCGACCTTCATCACAGCCCCCTCCCCAAGGCTGATTTTAGCCCAGGGGTCTGGGCCAGAAAAAAAACTCTGTATGTCAGAACTTTGTGATGAACTTAATGGTCCCTCTCTCTAATCCTGAATGTTCTCTCCAACTGAGTTACGTGCCTGCCTCAGCTGCCCCCAGGAAGGGCTCCTTCTCCAGCCCCATCCATTGTTAGGGGGCTAGCAGGTTGTCTTCACTCATGGTCATAGCTGAGGGGTCAGCCTCTGGGAGTTTCATTGTCATCCATCCTGGGAGGTTCCTTGGTCCCACCTGTACATAAACCCCTCTGAGTCTATTCCATCAGCCGTCCAGATATCTCTGGATGTGACTGAATTTGCAACGAGGACCTAACTTAGTCCTGGACTCTGAGATCCCCTCCAGCGGGTCCTCAGTGCTCATAGAATCAGGCCCAGAGTCCTCAGTGTCACATTCCAGGCATCTACAATGGGTGGCATCTAGTCTCCTGGCATTGTGCCTGTACACTTCCTGGCGCTGGGTCTGTGTCCAGCACACTCAACCTCTGATTCTTCCTCAGATGTGATGTGCTTTCAAGCCTTCAGACCTTTGCCTCCAAAATCATCTGGCTTCTCCTGGAATAAATGTGCCTTTGCTGCCTGACCCAGCTCAAACACCATCTCTGCATGAGCTCTCCATAGATTCTTACCAGCCTGGGTTTTGAAGTCAGAGAGACGTGAGTTCAAATTCCAGATCTGCCTCTTCCTTACCACGTGACCTTTCATTTCTCATTTAACCCTTCTGTGGTTTAACCCTTTCCCATCTGCAAAACAGGGCAATGCTTCCTACCTTGGAAGGAAGTTGTCAAAAATCAAGGCAATGGTGTCTTCAGGTCAAGTGCTTTGCACAGATAATCTGCCTAATGCATCATGCCCCCACCCCCGCTCCTTCCTTTCTCTGATTCCTTCAGCATGTTGATTTTACTTCTGTATTGGCTCTAATTTAATTTTTTATTGAAATGCAAATTCATCTTCTGCATTAAGCTGTGAAGTTTATAAGATCAGGAAACAGTTTCTTCATCTCCTGATTCCCCTCTGTGCCTGGTTTAGAGTAGGTGCTCAGTAGATATCTGTTTAGAGAAACTGGAATTTCTCTTGTGATATTTTTTATATATATTATATATGTGTCTTTTATGAATTCACCTTGGAAAGCAATAAACATGAATACAGAAGAGGGAGTTGCTGTTTCAGTTAAAGGCATGATATGGCTAGTATCACAAGCTCTAACTTTTTAAGTGTGCATGGCACCATGCAGAGAAAGAGGAAGTGAAACAGCTTCCTGCCCCACAAGAGCAAAACCAAAAATGAGGCGACAAGGTGGACAGGGCACCTTGGAGGAAAAAGAGCATGCTCTTCAGAGACCTCTCACCTCAAATTATCTCTGCAAAATATCAGCACTGTTCTGGGCAAGGAAAAGACAAGGGTGCCAAGTGGAAACACCACTCTTGCAAGCTTATCTCAGATATTAGAGGGTCTCAAGGAAAACACACACACATGCACACACACACACACACACACAACTGCTGTTCTCGCTTGCAAGACTAGTGACGCTTTGCCCAATGCCTGATTTCCCCAACCATGCTCCTGTGCAATGATCCTCGGCCACACACAAGACTGTCATTGTATATTCATTCATTAGAGATAATGATTTTGAGTTTGTGCACCCACTGACCTGTGGAGAGATGGCTAGCGTGAATGCCACATTTACCTGGACACCAGCTCAGCTCCAGCAGTCCTCCGACCCGTCTGATCACCCAGTGGCCGCTGAATCACCAGCCTCCTCTTTTCTCCTCTCCTCCAGGGGGGGCTGCTTGATGGGGTTGTCCTAAGTGATAAACTTATGCAGAAACGGGCTTTTTAGTCACGACCGATTTTGCTTTCTTTTCATAACCACCTGATAAATGTCAGGACTGCTTAGAGCTAACTAACCATTTCAGATTGGAATAAAAACAATTTGAAGTTCTAAATAAATAAATAAATAAAATACAGGTACTCCACTGGGTCCATTTTCAGTCAAACTGGTTGGGAAATGATGCGATCTGGGTAAGGTTTTTTTTCTTTTAATTTTTTTTAAATCTATATTTCCTTTATCATAATATGTGTTTAATAATTTATTTTTCGTAAAGCCATAATTTATCCACCAGCTAATTCTCTTGTTTAAGTAGGTATCATGGTATCAAGAATGACATCTAAAAAACAAAAAAAAAACCTAAGGCAATCATTTCAGAGGAGATAATATTCAGATGACAGTGACAGATGACAGTTGTGGCTGTAGCATATTATCTGTCTAGAGGAATCATGGAAGAAAGGTAAAAAAGTTGGTTTTGTAACCATTTTGAAGTGCCCTGTGTCAGTTTTCCAGTGCTCCTTAACAAATTATATCCAATGTTTGTGGCTTAGTACAATACCTCTTTATCATATCCCATACACTGTTAGGGATTGAGGCAGGGATCAGCTGCATGATTATTCTCTTCCATGTAGCATTGACTATAGTCACTAAAGAGTATTCACATGGTGACTGGTTTGGTTTTTTTTTTTTTTTTTTTTTTTTGGTTTGGTTTTAATGTCTAAAATAGTTTTGTATTACTATATCATGTAGTTACAATGATGCATTACAGAGAAGAAAAATCCAGTTCTCATGTAATTTGCATACTCTTGGGGGAGAAACTGTTAAATTACTAGATAGATAAATTAATAAAGTAGTTTAGCATAAAATTGTAAAATAAATCATATACAATAAAGTGATCCACATTGAATTTGTAATATTAGAATGGTGTTTAAGTTAGTTTGGGTAATAAGAGGTTAAAGAACATTTTCTGTCAAGGATGACAGTAAAGTACCTTCTTTATCTCACCAATATGGCTAATAAATATAATCAAGTTAAAAAATGCTGAAACGTCTTCTGCAATTTGGACCAAGGGAAGGATTTTCTCTCTTATTTCTCTCTTTTATTCAATATTTTACAAGTGATACTAGTCTATGCAGTGAAAAAAGAGAAAACAGTATATATTTGAGCATCGGAAAGGTAGATATTAATCTAAATATTGGCAGATGTTATAAATGTATACATGGAAAATATTTCATGATCTACAATGAAATTATTAGATGTAATACATTAATTCAACATGTGTGCTGGATACAGAGGCAACAAACAAAATCAATTTATTTTCATATAAAAAAACAAAAGTAAGTGGACATTAAAGACACTATTCAAGTAAGAACAAACATATCAAAACCTTAAAAGTAATTGTAATAGAAAACCTGTAGGAAGTCTATTCAGCAAAACTAGAAAATAATTTGAGAGAAATTTAAGATAAGGAACTAAATGGATTGCTATAACATGTTCATGTACTGCAAATTACATGAACATATTAAATGAATTTGCCAAGGAAGTCTCATTCTTAAGTGAGGATAAAAAGTACTATTTAGACCAAAAAGAGAAAAAGGCCATTGCATAATTATATATATTATTTCCATTATATTTTATGCATATATATGTATACATGAAATATATGTATATGAATTATATAATTACTACAGGTCATCATATATAATGCAATGCTACAACATATATCACTATGCAAAATTTAGTGCCTATTTTGACATTATAGTGAATTTGTATTTTGACAGGACTCATTCCATGAAGATACCACTCAAATGCTAAGTCTACTTGAAAACATTTTCCTGTCCACGTTGAGTGGTTTTTTTTGCTAGTGTAAAGAAGTAGTCGAATATTTGACAGGGTGCCTTAATTGTCATAAATTATTTCTTGCTTCTTACCCACTAAGGTGAGTGGGTCCCATTTACTGTTTCAGTATAGACCTAGTGTATCTTCAACTCATATGTCTGTCCTAGTTACCAGGAGTTGTCAGTGTGTGAGGGAGGTGGTGTCCTTATGTGACTAAGGACCAGTAGATTAGACAAGAGAAGATGATCCTCTTCAAATTCCCAAGCCCATGAAACAAACAATTATATGAAACTTTATGTTATTTTCCCATCTGAACCCTAAATTCTATGAATGAACTGTCTCACTATTCCAGACTCTAAGTCCTGTCTGAGAATGTTTGATATATAAGTATGTACCTGATACAAACATTTTTACTTTGGTCTTCTTCCACTTTTGAAAAATCTTTATTCAATAATTTTTCAATGAAAATATAATTATGGTGATAAAAATCAGGACAACAATCTGAAACAACACTTAAAACAATCATTTTGCAAGTAAATCCAGGCTAGAATTTCTTCATATTTAAATGACAAAATCCTCTCTGTCCTAGATATGCAATTTCTTTTCACTCTGATCCAAGGACCAAGCATCACCTTAAACCTGACAAGAGAAATCATATGGCAAGCAATATCATGAGGTTGACTAAGACTCAGTAGAGAGAGGTGACTCTAAGATGTTACAGTTCAAGTGTTTTTCTTTTTTTTTTTTTTATTGACAGAAGGGAGGTTACCAGGTATAAAATTTTGTCTCATGAATGGAAATTATCACGGTCTTTACCAGATGGCAAAAGACAAATTTGTTAGGGTTAGCTATGAGGATGATAAAATTTCTTAGTATACAACAAATTATGCAAGGTGTCACATCACTAAACAAACTTTATTGCTAAGGGCAGTGTCTAGAGTTACGCCATGAGGATGGCAAGTGAGAAGTTAAAGGTATTATGCCTATCTAAGTATACCATTAGCTATACCAATATAAACACACATCTAAATTAGTGACCTGGTCAGCTGGACATAAGTCAATGTCTTGAGTGCTTGGAAAAGTCAGAGGGAATGTGTTCTTGGTGCTCATATCCTGATATAGGAACTTTAAAATTAATATGTAAAATCTACCAATTAACATGAATGAAGAAGAGTTTGATTCCTAAGTTACTTAACCAGCTTTATCCTGGGATGCAATGTTATATGATGCATCATTGAATAATTTATGGCAATTAGGGAGCCAATCAAATGAAGATCACAGAAGCCAATCAACCTATTTCACTGGGAGACTGTGACAGACATCTCTCCCTGAGAGACGAACCAGAATCCCTGGAAACTGTAAATATTCTACATTACTTGACAAAATGGACTTTACAGACATGATTAATGTCACAAATCATTGAGAAAGGGAAATTATCTGGATAGATCCAATCTGATCACATAAGCACTAAAAAGAGGAAGAGAAAGAAAGAATGGTATTCCAAAGATATGTTATGACAGATGAAGCAGGGAAAAGGAGTGCTCATTTTGTCATTGTTGGCTCTAAACTCTATTGGGGCCAAGAGCCAGAGACTGTTATGATCTCTAGAAGCTGAGAATGACATTTGGCTGGCTGCCAGCAAGGAATCAGTTTTTAGTCTGACAACCTCAAGGAACTAAATTCTGTCAGTAATCTAATTGAACAATAATAACTGAATACCCACTAGAGGATACAGAAAGAAATGCAGTTCTGCCAACACTTTGATTTTTGTTCAATGAGACCCACTTTTGACCTATGATCTAGGGAGCCCCAAGATAATAAATATGTGCTGTTTTAAGCCACTCAATGTCTGGTAATTTATTACAACAACAAGAGAAAACTAATACAGAGATTCACATAAAATGACGTAGGAGAAGTTGTAGACCTGCTCAGATTTACCAGCCCAAATCTTCAATCCCACAACCAGTTTAACTGTAGAGTTTGGGGTTTGAAATATTCAACCCCCCAGGCTACTTTCCAGCTGAGTATGAGGAGGTGACTCAGTTCTTGCTAATGAGATGAAGGTAGACGTCAAGTGCTCTGTCCTTTGCTTCCACTTCCTTTCATTCCTGGACGCTTGCAGCAGTCATATCTAGGAATGGAAAAGCTGGAAGATGTAAGAAACCTGGCCATCTGATGTCTTTATTTTAAAAGCACAGGACTATTCACACCATCCCACCAGAAAATGTGCTGTGCGAAGTAAATAAATGTGTTTTATTGCACAGGCTTAAATATGACTCTAAAGGAGAAAATATCTACATATTAATGTTTCACAATATTTGGTGGTGATAGATAATACCTCTTTAGTGTCTTTTCAACTGGTGCAGAAGTTCTTTTGCAGTAGGAAATGTTTCTGAGGAATGCAAGTTTTGGTATTTTAATGAGTGTGTTATGACTGAACACTTTGGGTGTTCCAAGTGTGCATTCCTTTGCTATGCATGTACTCAACACACCTTCATCTGGTGTATGAAATTCTGTGGACAGCTGTGATACAGATGCATTTCATTAGTACATTGCAAGAATTTAATATACTCCAAGTGTCAATGGGAGCATAGTAAGAAGGGTCTTAGAATGACCTATTGATATTTCAAAGAAAAGAGTTGCATGCGTTTGTAGGTGTGGCTTTCATAAAGTGTGGCTTTCATAATTATGATATTCTGCTAGACATTTGATGATCTGAAAGCAGTTTTTAGACAAATATATTACATTTTCAATAACATTATGCCTTGATAGTCATAAATGATTGCTTGCTTCTTACCTACTAAGATTAATGGGTTTTATTTGATGATATTTCACTATAGGGCTATTAGATCTTAAACTCATATGTCTATCCTAGTCACATGCTAGGAGTTGTGGATGTGCAAAGGAGGTGGTGTCCTTATGCAACTAAGGATCAATGGGTTAATAAAAGAAAATGTGAATCTCTTCACATTCCTAAGCCCATGAAAAACAAGCAAAAGACCCTCAACTATATGAATTTTTATATCGATTACGTATCGGAAGGTCAAATACTATGAATGAACGATTTACCTATTTCTCCCCCTACCTTCAAATCCTGTCTGAGAGTATTGAATATATAATTTTTACCTGATTCAAGCATTTTTACCTTGGTCCTCAGTCTTTCACTTCTGCAAAATCTGTTCAGTAATTTTTCAATGAATACACATTTGTGGTGATAAGAATCAGAACAATAATCTGTAACAACACTTAAAACAATCATTTTGCAAATGAATCCAGGCTAGAATGTTTTTATATTTAAAAGGCAAAATTCTCTCTGCTGTAGAGATACAATTTTTCTTTGTGCAATTCCAAGGACAAATTTTTATCTGAAAGCTGGCAAGAGAAATCACATAGAAGTCAGCAATCATGAGGTTGACTAACTCTCAGAAGACAGAGGTGACTCTCAGATGTTACAGTTCAATTGGGTTTTTCTTTATTGACATAAAGGAGGTTACAAGCTAAATCATTTTGTCTTATAAATTTCAATTTAAAATTCTTTACCAGATGGTCAAAGAGAAATTATGGTAGACTTAAATATGAGAATGATAAAGTTTCTTAGAAACTTTAAGCAATTATGCAAACAGCTGTTAGCAATAAGAAGAAGCATCTAGAGTTATGTTATGAGGAAGGCAACTGAGGATTTAAAGGTGTGATACCAATCTTAATGTATTAGATATGCCAATCCAAACACACATCTAAGGTAGTGACCTGGCAAGCTGAGCAGGAGTCAATGTGTTGAGTGCTTGGAAAAGTCTGAAGGAATTTATTCCTAGTGCTCCTTTCCTGAGATTTGAGCTTTAAACCCAATATATAAAGCCTACCAGTGAACATGAACACAGTAGAGTTTGACTCTTAAGTGACTTAACTAGCTTTATCCTGGAATACAATGTTATATGGTGCAGCACTGAAAAATTTAAGGCAGTTAGGGATCTAATCAAATGAAGATCACATAATAAGCTAATTATCCTGTTTCATTGGAGAGATTGCGGTAGACAGAATAATGGTTCCTCAGAGATGACCAAGTCCTAGTCTCTGAAATCTGTGACTAATTTACATTACTTGACAAAATGAACTTTTCAGATATGGTTAAAGTCACAAGTCACGAGATGAGGAGATTATCTGGGTAGGCGCAATCTGGTCACACAAGCCCTAAAAAGAAGAAGAGAAGGGAAGAAGGGTATTCCAAAGATACCTTATGATAGAAGAAGCATTGCTGGCTTTAAACACTGATGGGGCCATGAACCAAGGACTGTCCTAATCTCCAGAAGTTAAGATGACATTTGGCTGGCCAGCAAGGAAACAA